>NC_077244.1:55758361-56063830 GCF_947179165.1 Solanum dulcamara | reverse complement strand
ACGTATACTGCTGTCTACTGCATTTTTGAATTTGTGAAGCTCTTATTTTCATAGTAGAGAACTTTCAAATTTAAATTTGTAGCATATACTAACTTCCTTTGCATTTAACGAACACATTAGAAACTTGATCTCAGTAGTATTGAAAAATAAGGCCCATAATTTGTTTTGTTAATAGCATGTAGTGTTTGTTTTGCCTCTTTGTGTAGTTTTACTTATGTCTAATAAAATGAGTGGTGCCCTATATTTAGAGGTACTCTGAGATTGTTGTTGTTAAAAAAAGTGTTGATCTTTGAAGTTTAGCTTGTTTTACACCTGTACTGGTGTGCTCAGACTTGAAAGATCCTAATATAATGGTTATGGAATTCTTTCTAGTTTTACCGGACATCAATTAAGGACCTAAAATATATATTGACTGACAGATTTCTTCCATTTCGGTCAATCTCTGAGATAATGACGATCACTTTTCTTATTCTGGAGTAGTTCCTGATATATATGTTGCACAATTGCAGTTGATGAGAGAGCAAGCTGTTTGGCTTATACGTTAGAGTCAAACTTAATCCAGGAAGTTACAATTTTAGAAGTGGATTGTAGGTCTGAGAAGGCAGTAAATGAGATATTTAAATCATTCTTGGAATAGTTGTGGATATCCTTAAGGATTTCAGGCTGCCATACTTTGAATTTCAGACACATATTTGTTGTTTGCAAGTGCTTAACAACATGGTGGTCTTTGCATATTGTGCATAAACTAATTTTTTTGTCTTTGGTAATATTGTTTGTTAGGATCTTTGTTCATCTTGCTCACGACAATTCTCTCTTTAGGTTGCGCTATTCTTGTGTTTGCAGCATGACTTGCATCAAAGTTTTTATGGATTGTAGTCTAACACAGACATGCAAATTGACTGATTGCTGGATGTTTTGCTGGGACAACCTAAGTAATGCCTGCCTCTACTTATTCTAGTTTCCTTCTTGGATGTTTAGTAGCATGTCTCACATGCTTGAAAAGCCTGTGAATCAAAGTGTATTTGGTAGACTTATTTTCAAGGTTTTAGCAGGTTTCAGTGAATGACTAGTGCGGATCAATCAATTCAGTGTTTTTCCCCATCATGATTCCTCCATTCCACAACTATGTATCAAGGTTTCCATTACACCAAAAAGTGACCATCAAAAGATCACAAAAATACATACATGAAGAAGCTTTCTCTCTGATGGTGATCCATAAGTCTTCCGAATATTAAGAAGGCTTCCCATCTAGTGGAGATTAAGAAGTATCAATAGCTACCTTCACATTCATATTCAAAGTTTGGATCTACATCCACGATTAAATTCAATCAACAAGTTTAGGCGTTCATCAAGTCAAAGAACAAATTGTCGAGCTCTTGAGTTGATGGTTGTGAGGAGAAAAATCAAATGACTGTCTTTTGAAAAATTCCAAGACCTATTTCTTCAAACTTGCAATAATAATGATTTGTAAATCTTTTCAAAATTTTTAATAATATCCACTTGATTTAAACTCATTTTTCATATCTACAAACATCATACTTTAATTAATCTTAGAGACTAAGGATCTTTTTTAAGAAAGAAAAGTTTGTCTAAAATTTAAAAAGAGATTGGATCTTGAGCCCGTTTGGATTGACTTAAAAAAAGTAACTTTTATGTATGAAGTGCTGAAAGTTATTTTTATAAATAAGCAGTTGAGTGTTTGGATAAAAGTGCTTATGATGTGAATTTTAGGGTTAAAAGAATAAAAAAAGGTAGTTTAAGAATTTAGTTAAAATATAAGAGATAAAAGTAATTTCCATGGTCAAAGAAAATGACTTTAAGCACTTTGGGAAAAAAAAGTTAGGAATCCTAACTTTTCATTTTTGACTGACTTTAAGAACTTTATGGCTTAAAGTCAGCATTAGGCAAACACGTCCAAAAGCTAAAAAGGGACTTTAAGTTGGTTTTGACCAACTTAAAGCCAATCCAAACGGGCTTCTTAAATGATGTTGTTGCGGAAAATTATGGGCCACAGCCCACAGATTTTAACTGTGGGCCTTCATACAATTCCGGGTCATACATGGTCGGCGAGAAGGTTCCGTCATATTTTAGAACCTTAAGCGCTTCGTTTCTCTGCAAAATCCTTATCACTCTCGTCGACGGTAATTATCGTATCGGGCAGAAATTTCCGGCCGATTTTGAACAGAGAAGGATCTGGTTGTCTACTCCATATATTGATTTTTCATTACCAGCTTGTTGCTAAGAAGGTAAATTTCTTTTCATTTGCTTCTTGTAATATGTAATTAAGTGTTATTTTCGCATTTTTTTGGTGCGCTAAGATTAGGTTGATTACACATTTGGATGTTCAGCGAAAAATACTTACCGCTGCTAGCAAATATACACAACATCTGTTGGCTACTTTTTTGGGCGGACGACTATTTAAGTTAATTTCCCTGTCTTTTCTCATTTGAAATGAAATGAAATGAAACTATCAGCATTTTATTGGGCTTTCTTGCTTGAATAAGTTGAGGTTTAAGTATTTTTCTGGGCTCCAATTGCTTGAATGACAACTGAAGTGGAGAGCATGTTCATTGGATTTGCCTGGGGAAAAAAAAATGAAGATAGAAGCATTTATTTGGGGTTATTATTATTATTTTTTTTTATAATTTCAATTAGTTGTGCTCAAGGTTATCTGCCATAGAGGAATGATTGTTTTTTTTCAAAATGGAATTTGCTGCAACTTGCAGGAATCGAAATGTTAGGCACCACGCCCATATTGCCCCTTCCGGCGCCCCCATTGGATGGGAATCTGGGACCAACACCTCTAGCTCAGGTAGTAGAGGAACCAAAGGATGTTAAGATGGAAGAGAATGAAGAGGAAAACAATGAGGACAAGGTTCCAACATCTGTTGCAACACATACGAGAACTATTGGTATCATTTATCCCCCTCCAGATATTAGGAGTATTGTTGACAAGACTTCACAGTTTGTGGCAAAGAATGGTCCGGAATTTGAGAAGAGGATTGTTCTAAATAACGCTGGCAATGCAAAATTCAACTTCCTGAATGCTTCTGATCCTTACCATGCCTATTATCAGCACCGTTTGGCTGAAGCTCGCGCACAGAATCAGGCTTCTGGAGAGAAACTGACTCAGCCAGAAGACAAAGAAGCAACCCCTGCTCCACCTACCGCCAATGGTGCTGAGGCAACTGCAAAACCTGATCTGTCAGCTCAATTTAGACCTGTCAGAAAGGTTCTTGAGCCACCTGAGGCAGAGCAATATACTGTTCGACTTCCTGAAGGGATCGCAGGTGAAGAACTGGATATCATTAAGCTTACATCACAATTTGTGGCCAGAAATGGGAAGTCTTTCTTAACAGGGTTGACAAGCAGAGAGATAAATAATCCCCAATTTCATTTTCTAAAGCCTACTCACAGCATGTTCATGTTTTTTACTTCACTTGCGGATGCGTATTCGAAAGTTCTGATGCCTCCTAAAGGCTTGACGGATAAGCTGCAGAAGAGTGCTTCTGACATGACAACAGTCCTAGAGCGATGTCTGCATCGGTTGGAATGGGAAAGATCACAGGAGCAGGCTAGACAGAAAGCTGAAGATGAGATAGAACAGGAGAGGTTGCAGATGTCTATGATTGATTGGCATGATTTTGTTGTTGTTGAGACAATAGATTTTGCCGACGATGAGGATCAGGATTTACCTCCACCTATGACCCTTGAGGAGGTTATAAGGAGGAGCAAGATGCCTACATTGGAGGAAGAGGAATATGTTGAGCCTGGAAAGGAGGTGGAAATGGAGATGGATGAAGAAGAGGTGCAGCTAGTTGAAGAAGGTATGCGAGCTGCGACTCTTGAAGAGAATGGTGGTGTCAAGAATGCTGAAACCATGGCAATTTCAGAAGAAAATGATCCACCAATGCGGATTGTGAAGAACTGGAAGAGGCCTGAAGATAGGATCCCGGCAGAAAGGGACCCGACTAAGTATGTTGTCTCTCCTATAACTGGTGAGCTGATACCTATTAATGAGATGTCTGAACATATGAGGATCTCTCTCATCGATCCGAAGTACAAGGAACAGAAGGAAAGGATGTTTGCGAAGATTAAGGAAACGACTCTTGCACAAGATGATGAGATTTCTAGGAACATTGTTGGGCTTGCACGAACCCGTCCGGATATATTTGGCACTACGGAAGAAGAAGTTTCAAATGCGGTCAAGGCTGAGATTGAGAAAAAAATGGAAGAGCCGAAGCAGGTCATATGGGATGGTCACACAGGTAGCATTGGTCGCACTGCAAGCCAAGCAATGTCTCAGAACAATGCAGAGGATCAGAATGATGCTGCAAATGATGCAAGAAACCTTCCTGGTCCGCAGGCGGCTCCACCTCCCAGGCCCGGTCTTCCATCTATCAGGCCACTACCTCCACCTCCTGGGCTTGCGCTGAATATTCCTAGGCCTCCTAATACAGTCCAGTATTCCACTCCCACCAGTGCTGGGGTTGCTGCTCCGCCTCCACCTCGACCTCCTATGGTAAACATGATTCCTCAGGTTCGTCCCCCACCTCCTCACATGCCACAAATGCCAGGTCAGCAAAACCTCATGGTCAATCGTCCCCCAATGCCTCCATCAATGGCTATGAATTCGCACAGCCTTCCTATTCCACCACCTCCTGGATCACAGTTTACACCTTTGGGAACACCTCAGCCCTTTGTTCCCCACCCGATGTCCCAGCCCGGAATGTCTATGGTCCCGCCTCCTCCTATGCCCCAAGGAATGATGCCACCTCCTCCACCGGAGGAAGCCCCTCCTCTCCCTGAAGAGCCAGAGCCGAAGAGGCAAAAGCTTGATGAGTCTGTTCTCATTCCTGAAGACCAGTTTTTGGCTCAGCACTCGGTAGGGATAGCGCCCCCCCCCCCCCCCCCCCAAAAAAAAAAAAAAAAAAAAAGACAAAATTGTCTGTCTCATGTTTTTACATCCATGGAAATTTTATTTCCTGCTGGGTTGTATTGCAGGGACCTGCAAGGATCAATGTATCTGTGCCGAATACCGACGAAGGGAATCTCAAAGGACAAGTTCTGGAAATCACAGTGCAATCTCTGTCCGAAACCATAGCCAGTCTAAAAGAGAAGATTTCTGGGGAGATCCAGCTTCCTGCAAACAAACAAAAGCTGAGTGGAAAGGCTGGTTTTCTCAAGGACAACTTGTCTCTTGCATACTATAATGTTGTTTCTGGAGAAACATTCAGTCTCTCTCTGAGAGAACGTGGTGGGAGAAAGAGATGAATGGGGAGTTATTTGACATGGCCTTCAAAGGTTTATTTTGCAACTATTCGGCATATCTAATCCTTGTGATGAATTTAAAGAATTCTCCATACTTCTTTCATGTTATTTCGGAGATTATATTGGTCTTGTACTTATAGTTTATCTTTCTGCAATTTAATCAACTTTATCTTTCAAGCTGATGGTTGTGGGTATCTACTACAGATTTTGGCATCTTGGCGATCTTCCATGAGGACAACAGGAAGTTTACTAGTTCTATGTCTATAAGATGGTTGTGGGTTGTGTTTATGTTTACTAATTTGTGTTTGTCTTAACATGTGCAGTTGCTCCACTCTCTAACTAGAGCTCAGTTGTTATTTTGTTGTATCTTCTGAGTCCAAGGCCCATTCTTGGATTAGAACTTTTCTGATATTCCTTATAATTTTAGAGGCTTTCCTTAGCAATTAATATCTGAAATTCTTCTGTGGATTTAGGACCTATTTCTGTAGAAGATGTGCTTGTCGTGGTGGGAGACGCTTGTCCAAGCACACCTGCCTCTTTTGTGGTGCGTTTTTGGGGGCACTTGTGCCCCTTTGTTCAAGTCATATGTAGCTTCATTCTTTTCATTTGTTTCGGTGGAGTCTGCTGTATGGAGAAAGTGGCAAGGTTTCTCTGATGCCTTTATTTTATCAACACAGCTTTACCTCTGTTAGGGGTTGTGATGTATGCTGTATTTGTCGGTTGCTTTATGAGGTTCTATCTCGATACCAAAAGCAGGTAGAGTTCAAGCTCTTTTCATTGGTGTGTTAGTTTTATTGTTTGGTGAGAACCTGTTGACAGATACCAAAGATTCAACACTTTACTTTTTGCAGTTTGCCCTGGCTTTTGGAGGAGGTTGCAGATTGATGATTGATACATGCTTCATATGTGATCTTTGGGAATTCCTTATTTTCTGGCCAATATTTGCTGTCATTAGTATTCATTTGTTTATGATTCTTCAGGGAATTGGTTTTGTAGCGCTTATTATGCTTGTGCTTTTGTGCTGTTTGTAGCTTTGCACCACCCTGTTTTTATGGGTTCTATTGATCTTAACTGTACTTTCAACTGATGATGATAGTACTAGTGACATTTCACAGTTAGGAATGTGATGGACATACTTTAAGAAGCTGCTTTCTATGAGATAATGTTCTGGCCATGTGTTTCTATCTATACAGCTTTCCCTAGTAAGCAGAAGTTTTTGGCACATCCACAGACCGTGATGGGTGCGATGAAGTATGGAGGCGTCTGCTTGGGTTTTCCTGAATTGGATAATCACTGAGAGAATAGACAGCATTGTCCATGTAGGTTTCACGTTCTTTTGAAAAGTGGGAGGCTTCATGTGTTGCAGGATGGGGTGTATACACCACTTGTGGTTGTAGTAGAGTGCTCCCTACTTCCAACTATTTGATTATGTATGATTTAGTGAGAAGGGATCAGAGGGGTCGTAAAAGTAGAGGAAAAAATAAAGACCAAGATGGTGAATATGTACTTCATTAGGGTGATCGAGGGTGGGGTTCTTCATAGCTTGTGTAAGAATTTTCCCATCTGTTAGTTGATCGAGGAAGACGTTTAGTCATTATGTCCCTTATGCCTTGAACAGTACTAACTCGATCCTTTTCAATATTCATGACATTTTTGCGTATGAAAGAATTTTATAAGCTCTCATAATCAACCAACTTGTTGAAGTTGGTGAATACGTATTTCATTTCAGCGAAGGGTTTTAAATTCGTATAAAGCAAGAACGCTACCGTATGTGAAAACACATACTCTACCAAGTATAATTCATTCTTTATTGAAATTAAATGAATCTATGTAAAGTGAAATTGAAGCAAAAGATCCGATTTCAACTAATTTATAATCAAGATGGAAGCAGCTGCTGAATAATGTAAAAAGTCATGGGTTGCCTTCTGCAAGTATATGTCGTTTTATATGACCTTTTCAACTCAGATGAATCCTGCATTTACATCTCAAAACTCTATTATACACAAACGGAAAAGCCAGTTTTTATGGACTAGAGAGTTGGCAAACCAGCTCACTGTAGTTTTCCTCTGAAATATGACTTTGTTCTTCTGCTCGTACAAGATCCATGACGTCGGAACGGAAAATCATACGTTAGCAGTCTTAGCACTAGGCAACATTCGTCATACTGAGCTCTGTCGTAGAGGTTCAGCTTCATGATGGACAACCTGATTCTGGTTGTTGTTATCGAGAGGCATGTATTGTGACATGATGGCCATAATCTCCGAGTCCATGTATGACTACATAAATTTACCAATAGTTAGCATAAGTATGACTATTCCCAAACAGAGGATTTATGATAGTGAAGATTCATACAGCCGATCCTAACGATTGAGTCATAATTGTTGTTGTGGTAGCACAAGTATGACTATTCGACAATACATTATTGTGAAAGGATTAAAGACTCTAATAACTACTCGATATGCTTACCCGAAGTCTATACTTGTAAAAGATGTAACCAGCTAAACCAGCCCCCACTGCAATGGCTAGGAAAGAGAACATAAGGACCCCTCCGATCTTTGATGAGTGTCTTTCTGTACAATAAAGGACCAAGGTAAAATTGTAAGTTCCACTTGTTATGGCATGAAATATTATCATGAAAATGATACTTTGCATCTTCACAAAATGAGAGTTTTTCCAGAGGCAGCACTTTATGGTTAAATTTTGAAGTTGAAGCTCTGCTAGCTTAAAAGATGAACAACATTTGTTAGTAGTGCTGAATCAACTTTTTCTTACCTATACAAGTATCATGCTCCATTATGTACAGTTGATTTCCTTTACACTTACACTCGTATCCGCCCCATGTGTCCTTACAGCTGCAGCCATCACACTGACAAACAATTCCTTCCTTGCATTCATCTACGTCTGATTTTTTTATTTTTATTTTTGTTGAAAGGAAAGACGCTGAAATCAGTTTTTACCAAACACAAGAAAATTTTAGTGTTGCGAAAGGATTTACAAGAATGTTACATACCTTGACATTATGACCATCCCCTTTAAAACCAAATGGACACTTACAGCCTGATAGTTCTCCCTCCTGCTTCGCGTTAAACCAGATTTAAGCACATACAATGGTTTAATCTTGACTAAATACAGTTAAAGAAAGTATTGATTTTACTGAACTGAACATGCTGAGAATGTTTGCCCATTTCTGGTTTCTGACCAGCATCCTCCATTGTTTACCGTACACCTTCCAGGTCCAACGGCTGTCAATCGATAGCAAGACAGTTAGATGGGGGGAAATATTTAAGTCGTCCAATGTTCAAGAGAGACTAGCAACTCGATAAGCCAATTGTCAATTAACGGATGTATAACTAAAGAACAAGAACCAACACTTCCTTACCTTCACAAGATGTGTATCCATCACCTTTATACTGAATGCCGTTCACCAAAGGGCACTCACAAACTCTTCCTCTAAATGTATCCTTTAAAACAAGTAGAACAAACGAGCATGAGGCTCATGTAAAAGGTTGTTATATATACCACAACCGTTTTCCACGAAGGAAGATTATTTTTTTTAAGGTTTCAGAGAGCATTATTTGCCATACCTTGCAGGCAGTTATGTTAGATTTTGGATCCAGCCAACAGCCACCATTCCTTTCTAGACACTGGTTCGTTTCAAGATCTATTGTCATTGAGAATAAGCAACAATTAGCTAACTCATTTAATTTTATGCAATAAGTCTTGTAGTCAAGATCATGAAGAAGGCAATGGTGTCAAACCTCCGCTTAAACATATCGAAGGTTCAGTTGTTTCCTTAAATCCAGCACATATGGCTTTCAAAAGAGCAGTCCTCTCCAATTTTCCTTAAAGAAACAGTAAAAAAGTACTTGAGTACTCAAAGAGTAAGATAATAGAGATCCACGGAGAATATTATATCTCCTTGAAGATTTATCAATAAAATAGCTACAAATATAAGCAATTAGTCAGTCTACATGGATCTTATTTTTCTACATCTACATCATACCTCGATATTGAACATCATTGATGACCATTGTCGGTAAGATTGTCACATCACCACGAGGTCCTCGGCCCACCTATCAAGGGAACCAAACGAAAAAGTTATGTTTATATGTAACAGGTTCATGATAACATAGATATTATATCTGAAAAATATCAAAATGGTCGATCATGTCACAATAATGAAATGATCAGAGATTTTTCAGAAATGAAGAGACCTGGAGGTCTTGCTCAGTCTTCAACACTTCATTTTCTACATTAGCCTCTGGATCGCCCATGCATTTCTTTATCTTGTCAACAGGTAGATCTGATGAATCGAATAAAAACTCAAAGAGTAACTACTGAGAACAGTATAAATTATCAATAGTGACAAAAAAATATTGCTCGAAAGGGAGATACCAAGCGATTTCATGACCTCCTCAGCACATTCTTTGCTGTATCTCTTTTGCTTCATTGAGCATCTGATATGGAAATCCGTCACATAGTCCCACCAAATCCATGAACGTCTACTCTCGTTTGCAACTCTGTGCACACAGAGCTGCCTCAAGTTCTCAAAGACCACGTCCCTCCCTTGGTACCCCTCCCCAAAGTCCTGTTCTGGATCAGGAGCGCAATATCTCCCATGATTTATGCACTGAGATTTGCACTGGCTGCTAAGAATGAAAGCTTCAGGACAGTACCAAGTAATATAATGAGGCGTGAACATAGTATAACCGCCCTTTTCAAGTATCTGAGCGTGCCCCTTGAAGTTCTTGATGAAATTCATCTGCTCATCGCAACGAACCCCACACTCATCGTTGCTATTAGTCCAAAGCTCATACTCAACTCGCTGATCAGGGTGAGGCATTGACTCCGTCCAATCCATTTTAATCACAACTTCCTCTCCCTTCTTAAGAGCTTCTTTCAATGTGTCACCAAAAGACTTTTCAATTAATGCAGACGGGATTCCAATCTTCTCGATGTATCCATTAGCATCTGTGCTTTCTTCAGGAGAATCCATAGTTATAAGAGTCTCATCTATGCTATCAGCAACTAGAACTGCAGCTGCTCCAGCTAGTTGGCCATTCCATACCTTCAAAGCAAAGTAGCAGTCTGGGAAAGGAAAAAAAAATTGTTTACGAAATTTTTCAAGGCATCTAACTTTATCTAATATGTTAAACTTTCTAGTAAATTATGCATAGAAAAGTGAATATCCGTATAGTTGATAGTGGCTCCTCAACTAAAGAAATAGATTCAGAAACTTCCTTCAACTCCAAGAAACAGTCAAATAACTCAATAAGCCCACACTTAGAAGCAAAACCTAAAGAAATGTAATTTTCTCCAACTTGAGAAATAGAATTTACTTAGCTCTTTTTTAACTCCAATGGATACTTAATTACCAGCAATAATCTCTAAGATATAGAATTTAATCTTAGAACATGTCGCTCTTTTTTTTGTTGTTGAGAGTAGAAAAAAGTGAAGTTAAAATCTTTATCATCTATGCTTAATAATCCAACAAGGGGTGTGATGGAATAGATGAAATTAGGGACGGACCTAAAAGGTTACCTATGGGTTTGACCCAACGTAGTAGCTTTAGTCTAAACTCTTGTATTTGTATTACGAAATCGCACTAAATATATACAAAAATTTAATCAAGAAAACCATTACTAATACTTGTTGTTGATATCTTTTAGAATTCATAAAATTTAAATCCCTGTTAGAGCCATGGGAGTGAAGAAACCTCTGGCAGAGTGATTAGAGATAGAGACAACATTACATAAAATCAAAAATCAAAAACTTTAAATCACCCAAAAATTTGATCTTTTTCATTTTCCAAATTAAAATAAATTACCTCCACGATCAAGAAGAAGGATATTAGGACGATGAGCCTTAGACTTGAAGGGTTTATCACCATCAAATTCTTTGCAGCCATTGGCACCTTTAATAGGATAAACAACAGTTCCAACTAAAGAACCACCATAATCAGGAACACCAAAATTACCAATAGAAGCATCATGTTTTGAGTGCAATGAATAAGGAGACATAACACTTATACTATTCTTCTCAACGATAAATCTTGCCTCAATTAATACAACAACATTCGATATTATCAACGAAGAAAGTACAACAACTAGTAAAAACAGAGCACCCATGTTTGCAGGAGGGTGTCAAGGTACAACCATATTTACTATTAGTACAATTTCTTCTCTAAAATGAATGAAGAATATGTATAGACAAAAGTTCAAACAGGTGTAAAGAGTAAAAAAAAAATAAAAAAAATGGGATTACATAAGGGGGCAAAAATCAAGAGAAGACTCTGAGAAAAAGAGAAGACTTTTGGAGTTTTCTTCTTGTTGAATTGTTTACTTGCTTGTATTACGTAGAAGAAAAGAAACAAACTTGGGGTCGTCAGAGCAACTACCAAGATGGCAACCGCTGAATGTCCCAACTCATATTATTAAACATATTTATATTTGATTTATTGTGAGTTTTTTGGGAAGAAGAAAAAGAATACTACTCCTTTGTTCAAATTACTTGTTTGAATGTTAAACTATTAAATTTTATCTAATTTAATTTTTTAATTTTAAAAATTACTTAAATTAATTCTCCAAAAGTAAAATGTGACAATTAAAATAGAGATAGTACTTCCTCTCGATTCTGATTTAAGTGACAATTTTTATTTTTTTAATGTGAAATTCAATTAAAATTTTAAAATATATATTTTTTTCATATTAATGAGAAAAATGTGCAATTTATAATTTTTAAATGCATAAATTTTAAATTAATCTAATTTAATTTAACTTTAAATATTAATGTAATTAATATTTACTACTCAATATATTAAATTTTACTCCATTCCTCCTCTTCCATTGTTCCTTCACCACCACAACTTTCCATCCTCATCAGTATCACCACTTTTCTAAATAACAAAAAATCATCATTCACTTTTTTCTTGAAGTTTTTATCATTCACAATTTTTAATCGTATTTTTTTTTTACCAACGTTTACTTCCACTACTTGAACCATCATAGATCACTTTTTCCCATTGATACCAATGAATCAATACTCAAATACCTTAATATATCTTAATATTTGTACACAATTTTACATAACACACTCCACCTAATTTCACAAAAACACTCAATAATCACTTTTCATCCTTTAAGATTATTGAATCTTTGTTATCTTATGAGTTGTAATTATCCAGAAAAATGGAAAGAAAAGACAAATCAATAACGACAGCACAAATTCGTTTCTAATTTGGGGAGAAAGAAAATGTGAAAAAGAAATTTGAGAGGGCTGGAGAAGGGGATAAAGAGAGAGAAATGGGAGACTGCGTGGGAAGAACATACGGGGAGGTTAGAAAGAGAAAAAGAAATGGGGAGGCGTGGGGTGGAGAAAAGAAGAAAGAAGTGAAAATTGTTATTTTTAATCTTTTTTTAGTCTTTCTATTCTTTTTTCTGTTTGTTTTATTTATTTTTAGTTTAAAATTTGATGTTTACGCATTTGGTTTAAAATATTAAATTTTATTGAATTTAAGGATTCAATTAACAAAGAATTAAGTAGTGTGAATTAGAAAAAATTGGACTTAGATTTATTAGGCAAATATATATATATATATATATTTCCCTTCTATCTTTGAGTAAATATAAAATAATAAATACAACCTTTTTATTTCTTCAATCTTAAGATATCAAGTTTCTTTGCTTAGATAGTTTCCCAAATCAGAGCACTTATAATCATCAAATCTCATATTAAGCTTAAATTTTTGCCCTCTTATTTAGAGGGCTAAAATTGTTTAGGAAATAAATTAATCCAACTACTTTTAAATACGAAAATTAGCTCACTAAACTAACAAGAACATAATTAAAAGAAGGAATGCAGAAGGCTATGTGGTGCCATCTATATATAAATTTGTTATTTAGAGCATTATTTTATTGAGAATTTCGTTTCTAACATTATAAGTGACAAGCTAATTATTTTTAAAATTTTAACAAGCTTGTTAATTAGGAAATGTACATCTTTGATTGTTACAGCCTATTTCCAATTTCCCAATACTTCACCTTCTCATGGCTTATCATCTTATAACAAAATAGATTTCGCCCAAAATTTGATTCTATTTTTAATTGATATTTTCATTAGTTTCTGTTCTTTTGATTCTCTTGGAGAAATAAATGGAACTATATTAAAATTTTTGAATAGTTAATTAGATAAATTAAAGGGTACGCTATTATTAGGTCAATATGCATTAATAAATGTCCACATTTTGAACTAACGCAATTATAAAGAAATAAAGAAAATCATAATATTTCGTTCTTTACAAACAAATCACTGTTAGCATGATTTATGTTTTTTAAAAATCACCATTATTAATGACACTTGCATACCCTTGTATTGTTTTTGTAATATATACGATTAATAATGAATGGGTTTTATTTCTTTATTCCAAATAGCTTATAAACATAGAATATTAAAAAAAAGAAGTGGATATTCGAATTAAAAATTTCATTATGATAGTTGACTTAGATTCCGTGGAAGAAGAATATTTGAATACAACAACTAAGAGTTTATTTGACTAACTAGGAACACTGACCTCTCAACCCTTCCAACAAGCTAAGATAAAAAAGGTTATTCAACTTAACCAACTAAAAAAAAATTAAAAAAGATGAGCTATATATATAGATATCATCTTAGTATTCCCATTAAATAAAAAATAAATAATTTACTAGCCGCAGGATTGATCGAATTGATTGAACATATAATTTCTTAATTAAGTGAGCGATCTAGGTTCAAAACCATTTATATGCATACTTTTTCGATCGAACGAGTTACTTTTCATGTGTATTTTGCAGGCTATTTCACTGGAATATAATGAGATTCACCTTATACGCATTTAGACAATAGTAATTATGAGTTCCATTGTCAAAAAATCAAGATATTCACATATATACCTTGATGTTTGTATTTCCCTTCCTAGAGAAGATTTTATCCTTTCGCCATTTCAATTTGCTAGATAAAATTAAAGTAACAAATAATCTTAGAAGGGATTTTCTTAGTTTTGTTTTCTTGCAAAATGACCATATTAAGCCCGGCTCTATGCCAGGTTGTTATATCCTGTATTTTTATACATTTGAATATTTTACGCTAATCGAGATAAGTTTAAGGGCAAGATCATTTTGAGATATGAGATAGAGACTTTTAATTCCTGATTTTAATTAAGTACACGGATTGCTTACAAATTTTAATTGATATTGAAATATTAGTGGAAATTAGAAAGTAATTAACCATGATTAGATTATTAAGTGGGATTAGTGATTAAATTAATACTAATTAAATCATGAGTGGGCTAAGTGAATCCCACTATAGCATGAGCCAAATCTGATTGGCCCATGCTATGAGTGGGGCACGTGTAACTCCAAAGGCTGCATGTATAGAACTTAGTTGATGACTAATTACTTAGTCATTCACTTCATTCTTCTTCAACATAACATAGAGGTAGAGAGAGAGAGTCTAAGCCATGGCAACTCACGGTCATGGCTGAGCAAATCAAAGCCCCCAAATTCTGATCCCTACATTAATTCTCTAAGGTATTTCTTCAATCAATTGGAGGTGATTAACAACGTGAAGTAGTTATTGAGGCAACAAGAATAATTATCACTTCAATCCACAAGTTTCAGCCAACTTAAGGGGCCAATTTATTAAAGTAAAATTTAATCCTTTTCTACATATTTTAGAAGTGGTTTGGACTTGTTATAATTTGGTAGATGTGAATTGGATATAAGAAACTGTGTATGTTGATGTTGAGATATGGTTTGAGCCGTGCAAGGGGGGGGGGGCTGTTTTGGGTGTGTTGTTGTTCTTGTTAATTTGAGGAATTAAAAGTTAAGACTTGCATTGTGTTGATGGTAATTAATGGATTGCCTTAATCCAGAAATGATGGAGTTAATTATAATTAATGTTGATGTTATTATTGTGGCTGATTATATAATGAGAATGGAAGAATATGATATTTCAAGTTGGAATTGCAATTGTTTTAAAGGCTGATTATAATGTGTTGTTGTCATGTTGAATTGAAGGATTAAGTATAGCTACAAATATACATTGTATGGTTGTAATTGTTAGGTTGTTAAAAATTATTTTGATAAAGCATGGTGGCTGTGGGCTGTTCGGAGTATTCGGGAATCTTGTCTTGGCTAGTCTTAATATGGCATTTGAATGTGTGATTGTTGATTCTACTTGGTTGTTGTATGGCTGGTTGGATGTGAGGAGAGTGAGTGATATAGGGGAGGTGCTTCCCAACTATCTAGAAATAAGCTACTAACGTTAAAGTACGTTTTATTCCCTTTTCGTAGCTTAACTATAGTCCTGGTGTCTTAATATAGGTTGAAATATTTTGGACAACGTATACATATCGAATCACATATTAAGCGTCAAAGGTATGTAAATTTATCCCTTTTTTTTCTTTTGGCATGTCTTAGATTTAAGTGATGAATGATATGAGCTTGGGGTAATTTTATTCATAAGTTTCGAGTGTGATTCACGATCCTTATTTACTTCTTGATGTTAGAGCTCCTAATGTGATTAAGCCATTGCCCCTCGAGTCCTCTATACATTGAATAGTAGCTGGTGTATAAAAGTTCCTATTCTTACAGACTTTATAATGATTAATGTCCTTAACTTACAATAGTTGTTCGCATTATCTTGATACATAATATGTGATTCCCGAGGCTCTATTTGATATAGTTCATATTGATATGCAAAGAATGATTAATATGACTATTGCCTTGATATTTGAGTGTTAGTTATTCTACTGATTCTATTGAGTCTCAGATGATGATCTAATTGTATATGGTTGCTCATGATGTTCTACTCGTGCATGCCTCAATATGTCTTTCACGGATCCTGGGCCGGGTATGTTATTGTATACAGTGTTACTGCATTATTCACCGAGTCCCATGATGGATCGGGTATGGTATACGTGTACAAAACTTTATTCACCAAGTCGCTTACTAGAGGACCGGGTATGGTGTATGTATATGATGATATGATTGTGGTACCGAGTCCCATAATGGGCCGGGTACGGTATATGATAATGATATGCATAATTTTATTTCATAAGACGCAGGTACATTGATTTCTTGATTATCATACTTGTTTCCTGGAATCTCTACTTTAGTATGATCATTCTTATTCGTATTTCATGCTTTACATACTCAATACGTACCTCGTACTGACCCTCTTTCTTTGGGGGGGGCTGCGTTTCATACCCACAGGTGCAGATACTCTCTTATCCGCCAGCTTAGGACTTCTATTCAGTTGTCTTGGAGTGCTCCATTGTCCCAGTGTCTAGACTTTTGGTACAGATCTTTTTGATGTATATATATGTTTATCTAGGGATACGACGGGGCCCTGTCCCGTCACATGTTACTGTTGATACTCTTAGAAGTCTGTACACATACGTGTGGGTTGTGTATAGATGTTGTTCGACTATGTTAGCATGACTTATTTTGGGACGTTCCTGTATGTAGTGGCAGCCTTGTCGGCTTGCGTATATGTTTAGGGATGTTTTCGTATGTAGTAACAGCCTTGTCGGCTCGTGTATTATGATATTTTGGTTGATTGTGACTCCTCAGGAGACAGGTTACCTTGATACATGTATGTAATGTTTTGAGATGTCGTTATGTTTTCACAAAGCCTCCATATTGTGTTTAGTTTTAGTTTGATGATGTCTAACAGATATATATGCGAGTGTCCAACTCGGACACTAGTCACGGCCTACGGGGTTGGATCGTGACACAAGTCTTGGAAAGCTTGTGTGGGGACAGAGAAGAATCCCCATTCTATGCCGAAGTCAAAAGGACCTGACAGATTTTCACCTGTTTTTTCTAGCAAAAATCCAATTACAAGAAACTAGCTCTTTATATATATTATCTTGAGACGAGCAAAAAAGTACTCCCTCTATTCCATATTAATCGAATTTTAGAGTTTTTTTCATTGTTTAAAATAGTTGAATTGTTCAAAGTTCAAAAGAAATATTTGAATCTTTTTTCATGTTTACCTTTTCCATTAATGCAGTTTTGTAATTTTCTAGAAGTTAAACTATACTCCACTTACAAAATTATACTCCAATAAGGGACTATTTGTATTTAGAATTTCACATTTAATCATCTTTATGAGGTTGATCAAACAAAAAGGTAATAGAAGAAAATATGGTTCAAATTTTATCCTTGAATACTTTTTTTAATATATGTGCATTACCTTAATAATTCAATTAATATGGAATAGGGGAGTAGATGTATTGGGGTGGGGTAGGGTGTGAAACTAATTTTACAAAGACACTAACTTTTATGCAGTAATAGTGTATATAATTTTTTTTATATTAGATATATAGTAACTCATATGAAGGCTAAGTTTAAATTTATTTAGTGGAGATCAAAAAAATGAATTAGGTAACTTCTTTTCATCTACTTAAGTTTTGGTGGCGAGAGTTATTTAATACACATGTTGGTAGAAAGTAGTAAATATACATAATTCAGGTAAAAAAAATATTCATGCACCCAATAAGCTTATAACAAATTATACTAATTTATCATGATTAAGTAATAAATTAAAATGAGATTATTGTGTAATAATTAACTATAGTTTAGTGATAAATACTATATGAAAAATATGTATGTGTTTATTAAAACGATATAAATATTAGGAGTAGATGGGTTTTTGCTCAAATATCTAATAAAATAATTGAAAAGCGCATAAATTATGTGATTATATAGGCCTCGATGCATTGACTCTAACCCCTTCCAACAAGATGAGAAAAATAATACTCCTACCAAAGTATTAAGCTAGTTAAGTTGAGCTAACAGAGACTTTAATCATTATTTAAAGTTGAGTATTGGTGTTTTAGAATTAATATCTCTATAATTATGTTATTGTCACTGTTCCACTAGTGATAAAATTATAAATTATAAGGAGTTAGCTTGTTTAGGTGATGAAGCTTCTTAGCGTATGACATAAATAATCAGTTGACTGGTGAACAAATATTATCCAGTATATGATTCTCCTGGAATCTCTACTTTAGTATGGTTCTTGAAAGTTTAAATCTTCTAGTATATGATTCACAATATCAATAGGTAACAATTCCTGCAATTTACCTATATTCCAACCACCATGGATCATTATTTCTTTTACATCTTGAACACCCTCATCTATCTCAAAGTCTTCTGGTATGATGTGATATAGAGCCCCTAGTTTTGTCCAGTTGTCAAATCAAATATTTGCAGTTTCACTTCTTGGTTCCCACCATATTTCTTGCTCTATATTATCTCTATCCTCTATCATAGCCTTCCATACTTGAGAGCCTCCCTTCCACTGCACAGTCTGAGGATATTGCCTCTTGCAGTATTTTATCCACATGTAATTTGCCCATAGAGTATTTGTTGTCCTGAATTTCCACCACAATTTTGCACATAAGGCTTTAGAGACATCAAACAAAGATCTAAATCCTATTCTTCCTTCTTCTTTTGGCTTACACAGATGTAGCCAAGATGCCCAGTGCCTTCTTCTTCCTTCCTCACTATTATTCCAGAAGAATCTTGAAAGGATTTTGTGCATATCATTGATCACACATTTTGGAGGTTTGATGGCTGAAAGCAGATGTATTGGCATACTCAATAGTACACTATTGATCATAACAACTTTTCCTCCAAATGATAGCAATCTTTCTTTCCAAGTCTGCAGCTTATTCTTGACTTTCTTGATCAGATCATTGTAATCAGCCTTCCTTTTCCTTAAGTGTGTGACAGGGCATCCCAAATAAGTAAAAGGAAAAGTTCCTCTTTTAAAACCAGTAATTGTCTCCACCTGTTGTATGAGTCCATTAGACACCTTACTGTGTACATAAAAGAAGCTCTTGGCTTTATTTATAAGTTGGCTTGATACCTTCTCATATGCTTCTAGGACCTCCATAATTAACTTCAAAGATCTAGCATTACTAGATGAAAAAATTATTGTGTCATCTGCATATGCTAGATGATTCAGATTTACCCTCCATTTGGGCATTCCATAACTTCTAAATTCATTATTCTCAAATAAAGAGTTTAATGCCCTGGATAATGCTTCTGAAGATAAGATAAACAGGGCAGGAGAGAGAGGGTCTCCTTTTTTAACCCCCCTGGTGGAATGGAACAAGCCATGTGCTTGCCCATTAAGGAGTATAGAGTACCAATTGTTTGCTATCAATCTCCAAACCATGTCTATGAAGATGTCTGCAAATCCCATCTTCCTTAAGACTCTGATCAAGTAAATCCATGATACTCTGTCATAAGCTTTAGCCATGTCAAGCTTAAGTACCACATTAGCTGGTTTTCCTCTTAGTCTAATGTCAGTCACAACTTCTTGAGTTAGTAGGACATTTTCAATGATACATCTGCCCTTAACAAATTCAGACTGGTTAGGAGATATTAGAGAAGGCAGAATGCCTTCCAGCTTATCCTGAACCACTCTAGAAACCACCTTATTGATGAAATTGCTGAGACTGATTGGTCTCATATCAGCAAAAGTTTCAATGTTGTTCTTCTTTGGTATTAGTACAAGTTTGGTATGTGTGACTGGTTTAGGAAGAGTTTGGCCATCAAAAAAAGCTCTCACCAGATTGAATACACTTTGCATATGAAATATGTTATAGAGTACTCGAAGTATTTTTAGAACTATATTAATTATTGTCGTAGTATTGCAAAGATTAACATAGTACATTAGGTAATTAAGTGGTAAAATTATTAGTAATTATGGAAAATTTGTGAGTATTGACAAGTTAAGGGATCAAAAGGGCATGTGACAATTAATTGAAGGGCGAATTTGCTTATTCAAATATCACTAGAAATCTACAATTAAATACAAAAAAATTCAATAAGGGACGAGAAATGATATTAATCCTTTTGTTAATATGGTTCAATTATTTGTTCAAGGAAAAGTACCATTGTGCTTTCCACGATGCATGGACTGGTAGAATTTTTAGAAGCCTTCAAAATATCAGCTCGAGCCGCTAATAGTCCATAATTTAGAAAACTGTATGGTGCATAAACGAAGAGAAAAATAAAATTGCACGTTAATTAACTATACTTTGAGAAATTAAATAGATCTATTAATTGGAAAATAATTAATTACTTATAAATTATATCAATGGAACCTGTGAACATAGAGGTAATAACTTGTTCCAAGAAGGGATTTTTGTTGGACATAAGACTCTCCATTAGATAATTTAGGAGCATTTAAAGCACTGTGTTTTGAGACAGCACAAGCAATTTGGACTGATCCACCTCCAAGATCAATTGTAGCAATGGTGCCTGAGTAATTTTTACCCAAATTCCCATACAAATAGTTCAAAGCCACCTGCATTTTCATAAAGGAGAAAACAAGTCATTTTAATTTTTTTTTTTTTTTTTACAGTTTGGTGAAATATTTGTATGACTTTTGAAAAGGTCCTTTTTTCATTTTTTTTCGGTGAGGAATCTACGATTGTTATACTTCGGGTGTACACAAGATAAATCTCGCTTCAGTATAGTAGCTCCAAATCATAACGAAGAGGTAAACTTTACTAGGCAAGCCAAACTTAGTACTCAACCAAGAAAGCATCAAACTTGTGACCCCCCATTTGAGGGATTACCTGATCAACCAACTCGGTCTATCTTACATGTGAAAAACTCTCTTGTTTTTCTATAAGTTTAACCACGCGATCTTTTTATATATTTTCGTGAAGAAAAAAAGATTTACATTAATTTTGAAGTGTTCTAACAAATTAAGTTCACGTATGAGCATTAAATTTAATTTACTAATTATAACAGTAAAATCACAAAATTATTCTTTTGTCAATTTTAAGTAAGAACGTTTAATAATTGAACTTACCCAAAAATAAGAAGCTTCTTGGGTTCCTTCGAGAAAAGAGACCCATTCAGCCTTGTAACTCAGAGTAGTTTCATTCGTCAGCAAAATCTGTTGGAAAACTATATGTACAACGGAAGTATATCAGAATCATACTGTTTATATGAATAATAGATAACATATGTGTTTATGTTAGAACACATACAAGCATGCTAGAACACATAATTTTTTTGAAATTTAATTCGATAAATATCTCTTGAAGCGTGAAAAAATACCTTTAAGGAAATTCCCAAGTTAAACTGCAGTTCTGCGGTCTTCTACGGTGATCCCAAGTTCACAGCCAAACTCTCTCAATACTTTGGTGGCAAGTATCGCATAGAAAATCCTACCTCTATTCTTTTCTTTTTTTAGGTTAGGAGAACCCCTGTGTTTATAGGGATCTCAGTCCAAAAGAGAGAAGAAATTGGGATTCTGAGTTCTAGTTAAATATGGGCACTATACGGACCACAAAATTAATTATTGAGGCTCCTTATTATGAAAATAATTCAAAATAATTAATTTGAATTATTCTTATCATAATAAATTACAAATCATTCCACTAGAAATTCATAATTGTACTCCTCCATATATTTCGAAATTTTTCATTAAACACTTATATAATTCCCCATTTTAAGATTACAGATACTAATCAATAAGTTAAATTACTGAAGAATTTAACTGAAAGATTAATTTTTTTAGAGCACTGCTTAACTTATTTCATGTGTCGGATTCATAAAATCACTTGTAAGGTTTGACAACATGAAAACTTATAAGCTTCTCAAAAAGGCATATCATCAATCTCTATATCGAGCCATGGATTCCATTAATAACTTATTATTTCACCAATATATATTATTATCATCTAATCTACCAGACATATTGACCCTTCTCAGAATCTCACATTTTAATAAATCAAAACGATAATTAATATATACAGATCATAATAGTTATATCAAGATTAGAATATAAGTACATTTAACAGTTTAGAGAATATGTTTTTGTTAGTCAGTCTAAAACAACTATCTCTACTCGGTCCCGTTCAATACATACAAAATGCACTAGTACAAGATGTTGGAACTACACCGCTCCCATAATCAAGATAAATTATATATAATCTTGTGCTACAATCACACCAATGACTTGTCCAATTTCCATCTTAGATTATGAACAAAAATACTTTATACTTATAAGAACCGATGATTCAATCCTCTGTGTATAAGCTAAAACTCTATACACTAAATCATTACCTATATAAGTAAATGGACACATAAATAAATATATGATCTATTAAAGCTTTTATTAAAATTGAATAAACAATTGTTCTATAATAAATATTATATCCAAACTCATGGTTAATAGTATATATCCCAACAATCTCCCACTTAAACTTTTAACCATCACAATTGTTATAATATACAATATCTAAATACATGGTTAATAGTATATACCTTAAAAATCTTTCACTAAGATGTTTAATCTTGAAAATTGTTAGAGTACTGTGTCTAAACCCATGATTAATAGTATATACACTAACAATCTCCCACTTAGACTTTTAATTATGCATTTAGAACTTTCACAGTCATTCCTTTTATATGACTTGTCAAAAGGATCTTACCAGTTATTTTCTTATACAACTCTGTCTAGTAGTGCTTAGTCGTAACTAATCGATTTTGAACTAGATCTTCGGAGACTCCATCATGAAACCTGGTAAAAGTATACTTTTTTTAGGAGTTCTATCATGAAAGTTCTTTCAAGAATACAGAACAAATCAATTTTCGTTACGATTCTCCCGCTACGACTAAGTACTACTACTATAGTCACACTTCTATGTTCTTAAATTTTAATATTTTCCTCAAAACCTTTCGGCATTGAAATATTAACAACTTATTCATGTAGTGTTCTTTAATTTGCTCAACATCACTTTCACTAATTGAGATAGTAATTTTTCTTATGTCAAGTAACGTTTCTCCCACTATTTAAATGCAATGGAACATCAACTCTGATATACTGATTAGATGTTTTTGAGCGTATGAATTTATAATTGACTCATTTGTTGTTTCTATGTTCAGTTCCTATAAAATTAATTTACTTCTAGGAACATGGTTTGTTAAATGGTCCTTTTCTAGAACTCTGACAATTTTGTTAACAATTGCCTTATTTTCCTTAGGACAATAAAATAAACCTTCTTTCATTCTCTTTGGTTATACAACTAACGCACAAATTCATTCTTAATTTCAACTTGTTTGGTCATCCTTTCAGCACATATGCTAGACAATCCTATATCTGAACATGTCACAGATTGGACTTACGTCAAATCCACACTAGTTTTATAGTTGTCAAAGGTACTGACATAAAAAAGAATTAAATTCAAAATGTGATATGCAGTTCTTAGGACATATTCCAAAAGAAACAAACAACTTCGAATAAGTCATTCATTAATATTATCATCTCCATAAAAGTCTATTTCTTTTCTCTTTTACACCAATCTATAATAGAGTGTCAGGTGTAGACAATTGAATTGCAATTACTCTATCAGATAAGTGATTAGTGAACTCTGCAAAGAGGCGCTAAAATCAGATTGCAGTGACTTTATATATTTTTCATGATGCTATTTTTATTTTTGTCTTAAATATCTTGAGTTTATCAAGGCATTTACAAAGCATCATAATCTGTTTTATCAAGGCATTTACAGACTTTGTAAATGTCTTGATAAACTCAAGATATTAAGTGGGTCTGTGAAGTCTGTTGAGAATTTGAGATATAAACAGATCATAATATGTCGAATAATTCTGAATAATAATATTTAGGACTCATTTATACATATATATCCATGCATCTCGAATAGTCAATCGATGGGATTGGAGAACTACTCACGCAATACACATGTACAATGATCGATTATTCACTCCATAAACTTATACAATGATCGATTATTCACTCCATAAACTTATACAGACCTAACTCAGATGGAGAGTCTACTGTTAGATAAAGTCAAGTGAAAATCACCCTAGTTACATTGATCCAATCATATATTACTCAGTTTAGGAGAGTTAATACAGATTATCAAAATTAGTGATTAAATACATAGTGACTTGTGTTAATTTCATCCGATAGGGAGAAAGGTCTAAAGCCAGCACATAAAATTAGTACTTAACTACTATTTAATCTTGGTAATTATGGAAAGGACCCCTATCACCAAATATGACCAAAAACTCATATAAGGATCCAAATAGTAAAAATATATATTTCTTACTAGATAGTTCTAATGAATCTACCGAATTTCAGATCAATCAAAGTTTTTTTTTTGAATTCCAAAACTATGATCAATTCGGTTGAAGATTTTGGCCAAAATAGAATTTTAAAATTTTTCGTTCAATAATTCTTATCACATATCATCATTTGCGTAATAAATACACGAATTAAGAATAAAGAACAAAAATTTAAAATCTATTTTCATTATCTGAGTACTATTTTCCAAAAATCAGCATGTCTATGTATTCATTGAATATTAAAATTCAAAATACACCTCATATATATCCATGCATCTTAAATGATAAATTTTGATGAAAACTAACTACTCATGCAACATATATATGTGATGTCAGATATTCACTCCAATAAATTTAGAACAATAACTAACTCAGGTAAAGAGTATATTGTTAAATTTTAAGCCAAAAGAATATCATTATCCCTAGATTCATTGATCCAATCATATATTACTCAGATAGGGAGAGTCAATACAGATTATCAAAACTAGAGATTAAATGTAGCGACTTGTATTACTTTCATCCGATATGGAGGAAGGTCTAAAGCCAGCACATGAACTTAATACTTCACTGAAATTTAGGCATGAAGACCACAGAGAACAATCTCTATCACCACTATATCATAGTCGAGTAATTTTTTATTAAATTTTTTTTTAAGATACAAAAAAATATCCAAAACTTCATCTAAATGACCTCAAATTTCCAAATCACCACATAGTAGTGAGTATTTTTAATTTGATCGTTTCTTATGAACTTACTGAATTTCAGATCAATCAGAGTAAAAAAGATATTTATCTCCAAAGCTATGGTGAAATTCAGATTCCAACGATTTAAGGAAAAATAATCAAATCTATATCCTTATCATATATCAATTCATGTTAAATTATCATGTGTATTCATGTACCATATTTAACATAAATAAAATGATATAAAGGATTGTTTTCATACTAACTCACATTTTAATCCAAAAGAACAACTTAAAATTTATCTTAACGACCTCAAGAACCATAACCGCATAGCAGTGAGTATTTCTTACTAGGTTGTTTCCAATGAACTTACCAAATTTTAGGTCAATTGGAATCTAAAAAAAACTTTATTTCCAAAGCTATGACCAAATTCAAATTCAAGTGATTTAAGCATTTTTAGGAATTAAAATAACATAATCTGCATTGTTATCACATATCAATTCATGTTAAATCACCATATGTAATCATGTTTCGAATTTAACATAAACATAACTGATATAAAGAATGATTTTATCAAATTCCAATCAAATTTTAATTTGACAAACTACCTAAAATCATCTAAATGATTTTCGATGGAACCATCAAATTTCAAGTCAATAAGAGATCATAAAATTTATGACCACCTAAACTATGACCAAATTTAAAACTAATCATTTTAGGCATAGTTAAAGATTAAAATAACTTGATTTAGATTTTTTTTCTTTTAATAATTATCTCATGAGCATAAAATATACCGTGTGTCTTTTCTTTAGCTAAGACACACAACACTTTTTTTAAAAAACTAATTATTCTCTCAATTAATACACTTGAGAATTCAAGATATTATGTTTCACCCTTTCAGACCTATAAAAACCTTTATGTAACGCCCCTCAAAATTCTTCCCTAGGATTCGGACCCTTCTTGTATTCGTGCAGGGTCGAACCCAATTATTTAGAAGTGTGTTCTTGAGTTAAGATGAGTCCCCGAGTAATTGAGGAGTGTTGGAGGTGATGTGGGGTCACGAAGGACCCCTAGGACCGAGCTAAGAGCAAAAAGATTCGTCGTGGCTAAGTTTGAGGAGGAGTTCGCATGAGAGGTTGACTTCTAACGACCCTATCTTTTGATATATGATGATTTGGGTGGCCCACGACCTATTAAATTAATGGTCGTCGAGTCTTCTTTCCAACGCCACCAAGAATGTAAATTTTGGAGTTCGGAGTCGAAAGATATGACGATCCTAAGATGAACTAGCACAGCAGGAATTTCAGGCCTGGGGTTCAACTACTGGAAATCTGGGCTTGGCGCCGCAGTGGCGCGACACTCCACTATCGCGCCAGGAACATGCCTCAGTAGTTTGGTCCCTGGCGCGGCGGGCCATTGCGAGGTGTGCAGGGTTTTTCAAGCCAAAATTCCAGAACCCAGAACCTTTGGCCTTGGCACTATAAGGGCGCAACGCGCCACTATCGCGCCAGGAACATGCCTCAGTAGTTTGGTCCTTGGCGCAGCGCGCCACTAAAAGTTGTGCAGGTTTTTAGGCGTAATTGGCCTTGGCGCTGTAAGGGCGCGATGCGCCACTATCGCGCCAAAGACGTTTTTGGCCTAATTTTCAAAATTTTGGAGGAAGGGTAATTTGGAAATTGTCCCAAATTATATATTCACAAGACTTGAACATTTTTGGACCATTTCTTCAGCCCCACTCTCTCTCTAAAAGCCCTAGAAACCTCTCTCTCTCTCTCTCCCTTCTTCTTCCTCTCCAAATCCTTCTCCAACAAGAAGAGTTCTAATAGCTTCAATGTTTGAGTTCTCCATTGAAGACCCAACCACAAGGTTTTCTTCAAGTCTTCACTAAGGTATGTAAGGCTATCCAAAACATGGGTTGAGTCCACCCATGTGCCCTACTCTTGCTTTGAGGTTAGATGTTCATGAAAAATGGAGTTTTCTTGGTATGGTTATGTTTGTATGAGCTTTGTCCCCTATTTATTTGACTCTATATGTGTTGATGTTGTTGAGCTAAAAAGTTCTTAAAATGGGCCTTTATGTGAGTATGAGTTGATGAAGATGAGTTGTTAAATATATTTTATTGATCTTCTTAATTATGTAGATTATGATAAAAGATGCTATCTTCTTAAGAATGTTGCCTATTATAAAGTGTCGATTTAAAGTCTTGAAGTTGTGATGAGTCTCAAAGATGTCTCAATAGATGGAGGAAATGATTGGTTATGTCTATATGTTGCTATAAATGTGCATTTAAATTTCTTTAAACGATATGATTGAGATTGATCGGATAGTATGATTGAGAGAGATTTGATCATGATAGAGTTGATGAGTTTACAAGGTTGAAATGAGACTTGTCGATATGATTTGATTCAGTTGATTGGATGGAGTTTTATGAGCATTGAGTCTTGGAAGGAGTATCGAGCACCGAATTGGGAAAGAGTATAGTCCATACTAGAACCCAATAACTACGTCGCCAAACATAGGGGGGATTGAACTGTTAAAGTCGGATGTTTCCCCGAGATGTTTGTCCTGACATTATAGGACTTGGTTGGATTGGATCCATGATTGGTTGATTCGTTCATACCCTAGCAAAGTATGAACGGACGCGGCAACAACGTCGGTTTGTTGTACTTTCACTGGCTCATAAGTGATGGTTGTCGGGTAAGAGAAACTCCCAAATATGTCTTGATAGTACTCTAAGTCAGATTGAGATGAATTGTATGTGATTGGTCCCGTCTAAATCATATCCTTGTTTAGACTTAGGACATTTGATTGAGTTGTTGTCCCTTTTGAGTTGAGATTCCGAGTTGATTGATTCTTCCTTGATGTTCGTTGTATTCGGCCATTTTACATACTCGTACATTCCATGTACTGACGCCATTTGGCCTGCATCATTTCATGATGCAGAGACAGGTACTAGAGATCATCAACCAGCGCTCCGTTGAAGATCCACATACACTCCCAGCTAGTTGGTGAGTCCTCCTAGTTTCCGGAGGATGTTGAACTTTCTTGTATAGTGTGTTGTCGTTTCCGTTATTTTGATTATTGGTAGCCATGGACTTGTCATTGGCACCTCTTAGACTTTGATAGAGGCTTCATAGACTTGAGTGTGGGGAGGTTGAACTGTTATTTTGAGGATGTCTTATTATATTGTTTTGTTGGGCTGAAAATGCTTGGCCTTCGGCCCCCATATAGGAACAGTATTTTATTAATTAAATTTTCCGCTAAGAGAATGTGTTTGAATGAATGTGTGACTGGACCAGGCGGTTCGCTCGGAGGTCAGATATGGCCTTTGAGTGCCGGCCACGCCTAGGGTACCCTCCCAGGGCGTGACACTTTAATATCTCTTCTCATGAATTAATTAGGTGTTACTAGTGGCTAAAAGTAATCTTCTTTCAGTAGATAAAACTCCACCACTACACTACTGCAGAACAATTTACACATAATGCATTGAGCACATTCTAATAACTCAAATAAATAGATCACTTAAGTGAATCATATTTATTAATCATAATTCTTAATTCATGCATTGTAGTCTCACATATATAAAATATTAAGAATTTCTAATAATTTCAAATAAACAAGCTACTTTAATGGTAACTATTTATTAATTATAAAATTCTTAATATATACAAGTTTATATATTCATGTGAGAAAGAGTATTACAATTAAATCCTTTTCTATTCGAAATCAATCCAACCACACTTTAACTTTTTCTAGTAAGTCACTGCCCTTTCGTGACAATGAAAAACATAGAAATCAAGTTATTTCCTGTAGTCATGATTCAGAATAAGAAAACAAATTAATTGAGGAAGCTAAGCCACCAAGGGAAACACATTGAATGACCACAACATTTATCATGTGAATACCATCTAATTAATTTTTTTAAAAAAGAAAAATTAAAAGAAAGGGGTTTAAATTGTGATGTAAGTCATCAAGGTGCAAAGCAACCCTAATAAGCAGTACTTAGCTTCCTTTTTGTTTTTTTCTGATAAAAAATTGAGTTTAATCATTAAAACTCAATACTGTGTTGCTGCCGCCATCAACATGTACAACATTTAATTTCTTTTGTTTTACTAATCACCAAAACAAAGGCTTTTTAACAAAGATTTCTTTAACCAAACAAACGAGGAATCTCAAGTCCGGTGTCATAGACAACTTTACTGTCAGACGCAATATGAACGTTGAATGAATTTACTACGGCACTCACTTTGATCAAAAACTTAAATTCCGAAACATGTAGTGCAATCACATGTACGTATATCCTTTTTAAGTTATCTATTTAGATGCAAGCTAGATTCTTGATGCCAATTATTGAAAAATTATATGCACAGCGGAATATATCAGAATCATTCTGCTTACATGAATAATATATAACACATATATTTATGCTAGAACATATATGTTAATGCTAGAACACATAAACTTTTTGAAATTTAATTCGATAAATACCTCTTGAAGAGTGAGCAAATACCTTCAAGTAAATCTCCAAGTCAGACTGCAGTTCTACGGTATTCTATAGTGATTCCAAGTTCACAGCCGAATTCTCTCAATACTTTGGTGGTGGGCAAATATAGCATAGAAAACCTTACCGCTATCCTTTTCTTTTTTTTAAGGTTAGGAGAACCCCTATTTATAGGGACATTTTCTTGGTCCAAAAGGGAGAAGAAAATGGGATTCTGAGTTCTAGTTAAATATGGGCATTATACGGACCACAGAATTAATTATTGAGGCTCCTTATTATGAAAATAATTCAAAATAATTAATTTGAATTATTCTTACCATAATAAATTACAAATCATTCCACTAAAAATTCATAATTGCACTCCTCCATATATTTTGAAATTTCTCATTAAACACTTATGTAATTCCCCATGTTAAGATTACAGATACTAATCACTAAGTTAAATTACTGACGAATTTAACTGAAAGATTAATTTTTTTTAGAGCACTGCTTAACTTATTTCATGTGTCGGATTCATAAAATCACTTGTAAGGTTTGACAACATGAAAACTTATAAGCTTCTCAAAAAGGCATATCATCAATCTCTATATCGAGCCATGGATTTCATTAATAACTTATTATTTCACCAATATATATTATTATCATCCAATCTATCAGGCATATTGACCCTTCTCATAATCTCACCTTTTAATAAATTAATAACATAATTAATATATACAGATCATAATAGTTATATCAAGATTAAGAATATAAGTACATTTAACAGTTTAGAGAATATGTTTTTGTTAGTCAGTCTAAAACAACTATCTCTACTCGATCCCGTTCAATACATACAAAATGCACTAGTACAAGAAGTTGGAACTACACCGCTACCATAATCAAGATAAATTATATATATATAATCTTGTGCTACGATCATACCGATGACTTGTCCAATTTCCATCTTAGATTGTGAACAAAAATATTTTATACTTATAAAAACCGATAATTTAATCCTCTATGTATAAGCTAAAACTCTATACACTAAATCATCACCTATATAAGTAAATGGACACATAAACAAATATATGATCTATTAAAGCTTTTATTAAAATTGAATAAACAATTGTTCTATGATAAATACTATATCCAAACTCATGATTAATAGTATATATTCCATGGTTAATATTATATATCCCAACATAATCAAGGAATGATAATAAGAAAAAAATAATAATTAAACTAGTTAGATTAATTTGTGCTATGAAGGATTATCAAATAATACAATAATTAAGATCAATTTTCCGATTAATGAAGGGAAATAAAGGGTAAAAAATGTACTGCTTGCAGAATCTTTTGGGATGAATCACCCTTTAACAACCTCAGCCCTGCAGTTGCCTATATCAATTAAGATTAACCCAAGAATAATGTTAACTAATAATAGTATTAATTTCATTAAAGATATTTTGATCAGAATTCAGAGTGAAATAATACTCTTTTTGTCTTAATTTATTTGGCATGGAAATTAGTACTATAAATTATAATAATTAACAATTTAAAATATTAAAAGTCATAGAAAGAAATTTCGATTTCAATTGTGCCATATAAATTGAGACTCAGGAGTAGTAATTAACTGACCCCAATTTTAAGAGGGGTTTGAGACTGTCAATTCTTAGAAACAACAGCTTCAGCTTTCTCAAGAAGGGGCTTTAGAGAATTTGCAGCAGCCTTTGGATCATCTGCATATTGAAAAGCGCATATATCCTTATCATATATCAATTCATGTTAAATTATCATGTGTATTCATGTACCATATTTAACATAAATAAAATGATATAAAGGATTGTTTTCATACTAACTCACATTTTAATCCAAAAGAACAACTTAAAATTTATCTTAACGACCTCAAGAACCATAACCGCATAGCAGTGAGTATTTCTTACTAGGTTGTTTCCAATGAACTTACCAAATTTTAGGTCAATTGGAATCTAAAAAAAACTTTATTTCCAAAGCTATGACCAAATTCAAATTCAAGTGATTTAAGCATTTTTAGGAATTAAAATAACATAATCTGCATTGTTATCACATATCAATTCATGTTAAATCACCATATGTAATCATGTTTCAAATTTAACATAAACATAACTGATATAAAGAATGATTTTATCAAATTCCAATCAAATTTTAATTTGACAAACTACCTAAAATCATCTAAATGATTTTCGATGGAACCATCAAATTTCAAGTCAATAAGAGATCATAAAATTTATGACCACCTAAACTATGACCAAATTTAAAACTAATCATTTTAGGCATAGTTAAAGATTAAAATAACTTGATTTAGATTTTTTTTTCTTTTAATAATTATCTCATGAGCATAAAATATACCGTGTGTCTTTTCTTTAGCTAAGACACACAACACTTTTTTTAAAAAAACTAATTATTCTCTCAATTAATACACTTGAGAATTCAAGATATTATGTTTCACCCTTTCAGACCTATAAAAACCTTTATGTAACGCCCCTCAAAATTCTTCCCTAGGATTCGGACCCTTCTTGTATTCGTGCATGGTCGAACCCAATTATTTAGAAGTGTGTTCTTGAGTTAAGATGAGTCCCCGAGTAATTGAGGAGTGTTGGAGGTGATGTGGGGTCACGAAGGACCCCTAGGACCGAGCTAAGAGCAAAAAGATTCGTCGTGGCTAAGTTTGAGGAGGAGTTCGCATGAGAGGTTGACTTCTAACGACCCTATCTTTTGATATATGACGATTTGGGTGGCCCACGACCTATTAAATTAATGGTCGTCGAGTCTTCTTTCCAACGCCACCAAGAATGTAAATTTTGGAGTTCGGAGTCGAAAGATATGACGATCCTAAGATGAACTAGCACAGCAGGAATTTCAGGCCTGGGGTTCAACTACTGGAAATCTGGGCTTGGCGCCGCAGTGGCGCGACACTCCACTATCGCGCCAGGAACATGCCTCAGTAGTTTGGTCCCTGGCGCGGCGCGCCATTGCGAGGTGTGTAGGGTTTTTCAAGCCAAAATTCCAGAACCCAGAACCTTTGGCCTTGGCACTATAAGGGCGCAACGCGCCACTATCGCGCCAGGAACATGCCTCAGTAGTTTGGTCCTTGGCGCAGCGCGCCACTAAAAGTTGTGCAGGTTTTTAGGCGTAATTGGCCTTGGCGCTGTAAGGGCGCGATGCGCCACTATCGCGCCAAAGACGTTTTTGGCCTAATTTTCAAAATTTTGGAGGAAGGGTAATTTGGAAATTGTCCCAAATTATATATTCACAAGACTTGAACATTTTTGGACCATTTCTTCAGCCCCACTCTCTCTCTAAAAGCCCTAGAAACCTCTCTCTCTCTCTCTCTCCCTTCTTCTTCCTCTCCAAATCCTTCTCCAACAAGAAGAGTTCTAAGAGCTTCAATGTTTGAGTTCTCCATTGAAGACCCAACCACAAGGTTTTCTTCAAGTCTTCACTAAGGTATGTAAGGCTATCCAAAACATGGGTTGAGTCCACCCATGTGCCCTACTCTTGCTTTGAGGTTAGATGTTCATGAAAAATGGAGTTTTCTTGGTATGGTTATGTTTGTATGAGCTTTGTCCCCTATTTATTTGACTCTATATGTGTTGATGTTGTTGAGCTAAAAAGTTCTTAAAATGGGCCTTTATGTGAGTATGAGTTGATGAAGATGAGTTGTTAAATATATTTTATTGATCTTCTTAATTATGTAGATTATGATAAAAGATGCTATCTTCTTAAGAATGTTGCCTATTATAAAGTGTCGATTTAAAGTCTTGAAGTTGTGATGAGTCTCAAAGATGTCTCAATAGATGGAGGAAATGATTGGTTATGTCTATATGTTGCTATAAACGTGCATTTAAATTTCTTTAAACGATATGATTGAGATTGATCGGATAGTATGATTGAGAGAGATTTGATCATGATAGAGTTGATGAGTTTACAAGGTTGAAATGAGACTTGTCGATGTGATTTGATTGAGTTGATTGGATGGAGTTTTATGAGCATTGAGTCTTGGAAGGAGTATCGAGCACCGAATTGGGAAAGAGTATAGTCCATACTAGAACCCAATAACTACGTCGCCAAACATAGGGGGGATTGAACTGTTAAAGTCGGATGTTTCCCCGAGATGTTTGTCCTGACATTATAGGACTTGGTTGGATTGGATCCATGATTGGTTGATTCGTTCATACCCTAGCAAAGTATGAACGGACGCGGCAACAACGTCGGTTTGTTGTACTTTCACTGGCTCATAAGTGATGGTTGTCGGGTAAGAGAAACTCCCAAATATGTCTTGATAGTACTCTAAGTCAGATTGAGATGAATTGTATGTGATTGGTCCCGTCTAAATCATATCCTTGTTTAGACTTAGGACATTTGATTGAGTTGTTGTCCCTTTTGAGTTGAGATTCCGAGTTGATTGATTCTTCCTTGATGTTCGTTGTATTCGGCCATTTTACATACTCGTACATTCCATGTACTGACGCCATTTGGCCTGCATCATTTCATGATGCAGAGACAGGTACTAGAGATCATCAACCAGCGCTCCGTTGAAGATCCACATACACTCCCAGCTAGTTGGTGAGTCCTCCTAGTTTCCGGAGGATGTTGAACTTTCTTGTATAGTGTGTTGTCGTTTCCGTTATTTTGATTATTGGTAGCCATGGACTTGTCATTGGCACCTCTTAGACTTTGATAGAGGCTTCATAGACTGGAGTGTGGGGAGGTTGAACTGTTATTTTGAGGATGTCTTATTATATTGTTTTGTTGGGCTGAAAATGCTTGGCCTTCGGCCCCCATATAGGAACAGTATTTTATTAATTAAATTTTCCGCTAAGAGAATGTGTTTGAATGAATGTGTGACTGGACCAGGCGGTTCGCTCGGAGGTCAGATATGGCCTTCGAGTGCCGGCCACGCCTAGGGTACCCTCCCGGGACGTGACACTTTAATATCTCTTCTCATGAATTAATTAGGTGTTACTAGTGGCTAAAAGTAATCTTCTTTCAGTAGATAAAACTCCACCACTACACTACTGCAGAACAATTTACACATAATGCATTGAGCACATTCTAATAACTCAAATAAATAGATCACTTAAGTGAATCATATTTATTAATCATAATTCTTAATTCATGCATTGTAGTCTCACATATATAAAATATTAAGAATTTCTAATAATTTCAAATAAACAAGCTACTTTAATGGTAACTATTTATTAATTATAAAATTCTTAATATATACAAGTTTATATATTCATGTGAGAAAGAGTATTACAATTAAATCCTTTTCTATTCGAAATCAATCCAACCACACTTTAACTTTTTCTAGTAAGTCACTGCCCTTTCGTGACAATGAAAAACATAGAAATCAAGTTATTTCCTGTAGTCATGATTCAGAATAAGAAAACAAATTAATTGAGGAAGCTAAGCCACCAAGGGAAACACATTGAATGACCACAACATTTATCATGTGAATACCATCTAATTAATTTTTTTAAAAAAGAAAAATTAAAAGAAAGGGGTTTAAATTGTGATGTAAGTCATCAAGGTGCAAAGCAACCCTAATAAGCAGTACTTAGCTTCCTTTTTGTTTTTTTCTGATAAAAAATTGAGTTTAATCATTAAAACTCAATACTGTGTTGCTGCCGCCATCAACATGTACAACATTCAATTTCTTTTGTTTTACTAATCACCAAAACAAAGGCTTTTTAACAAAGATTTCTTTAACCAAACAAACGAGGAATCTCAAGTCCGGTGTCATAGACAACTTTACTGTCAGACGCAATATGAACGTTGAATGAATTTACTACGGCACTCACTTTGATCAAAAACTTAAATTCCGAAACATGTAGTGCAATCACATGTACGTATATCCTTTTTAAGTTATCTATTTAGATGCAAGCTAGATTCTTGATGCCAATTATTGAAAAATTATATGCACAGCGGAATATATCAGAATCATTCTGCTTACATGAATAATATATAACACATATATTTATGCTAGAACATATATGTTAATGCTAGAACACATAAACTTTTTGAAATTTAATTCGATAAATACCTCTTGAAGAGTGAGCAAATACCTTCAAGTAAATCTCCAAGTCAGACTGCAGTTCTACGGTATTCTATAGTGATTCCAAGTTCACAGCCGAATTCTCTCAATACTTTGGTGGTGGGCAAATATAGCATAGAAAACCTTACCGCTATCCTTTTCTTTTTTTTAAGGTTAGGAGAACCCCTATTTATAGGGACATTTTCTTGGTCCAAAAGGGAGAAGAAAATGGGATTCTGAGTTCTAGTTAAATATGGGCATTATACGGACCACAGAATTAATTATTGAGGCTCCTTATTATGAAAATAATTCAAAATAATTAATTTGAATTATTCTTACCATAATAAATTACAAATCATTCCACTAAAAATTCATAATTGCACTCCTCCATATATTTTGAAATTTCTCATTAAACACTTATGTAATTCCCCATGTTAAGATTACAGATACTAATCACTAAGTTAAATTACTGACGAATTTAACTGAAAGATTAATTTTTTTTAGAGCACTGCTTAACTTATTTCATGTGTCGGATTCATAAAATCACTTGTAAGGTTTGACAACATGAAAACTTATAAGCTTCTCAAAAAGGCATATCATCAATCTCTATATCGAGCCATGGATTTCATTAATAACTTATTATTTCACCAATATATATTATTATCATCCAATCTATCAGGCATATTGACCCTTCTCATAATCTCACCTTTTAATAAATTAATAACATAATTAATATATACAGATCATAATAGTTATATCAAGATTAAGAATATAAGTACATTTAACAGTTTAGAGAATATGTTTTTGTTAGTCAGTCTAAAACAACTATCTCTACTCGGTCCCGTTCAATACATACAAAATGCACTAGTACAAGAAGTTGGAACTACACCGCTACCATAATCAAGATAAATTATATATATATAATCTTGTGCTACGATCATACCGATGACTTGTCCAATTTCCATCTTAGATTGTGAACAAAAATATTTTATACTTATAAAAACCGATGATTTAATCCTCTGTGTATAAGCTAAAACTCTATACACTAAATCATCACCTATATAAGTAAATGGACACATAAAAAAATATATGATCTATTAAAGCTTTTATTAAAATTGAATAAACAATTGTTCTATGATAAATACTATATCCAAACTCATGATTAATAGTATATATTCCATGGTTAATATTATATATCCCAACATAATCAAGGAATGATAATAAGAAAAAAATAATAATTAAACTAGTTAGATTAATTTGTGCTATGAAGGATTAACAAATAATACAATAATTAAGATCAATTTTCCGATTAATGAAGGGAAATAAAGGGTAAAAAATGTACTGCTTGCAGAATCTTTTGGGATGAATCACCCTTTAACAACCTCAGCCCTGCAGTTGCCTATATCAATTAAGATTAACCCAAGAATAATGTTAACTAATAATAGTATTAATTTCATTAAAGATATTTTGATCAGAATTCAGAGTGAAATAATACTCTTTTTGTCTTAATTTATTTGGCATGGAAATTAGTACTATAAATTATAATAATTAACAATTTAAAATATTAAAAGTCATAGAAAGAAATTTCGATTTCAATTGTGCCATATAAATTGAGACTCAGGAGTAGTAATTAACTGACCCCAATTTTAAGAGGGGTTTGAGACTGTCAATTCTTAGAAACAACAGCTTCAGCTTTCTCAAGAAGGGGCTTTAGAGAATTTGCAGCAGCCTTTGGATCATCTGCATATGAACTCAGACCTAGTTTTATCTGCAAAGGTGTTAAAAAAAATGCTACAGTTTAGATATTGATGAAATGTCTTTTTAAAATACATTTTAATTTGATACATTCAGCATATTTTTTATTTAAAACTACAAGATTCAAAAGTAACTTTAGTTTCTTAAACTTTGTGTTAAGTAAACAAATTGAAATGTACCGGCAAGAAGAGCTCAAGATCATTGGCAATATTGAGGAGGCCCATATTTGAGTTAAAACGGAAGACTTGAACTCTGCTACCAGTGCTTCCAGCGTCAAATATCACTGCATATTTCTCCGAATAATTATCTTCATGCCTTGAAAATGAGCTCAAAGTTAACCCAACAATTATCAACAAGATGATGAACAAGTGAATATTAGTATTGTGCTTCTGTATTTTCGATCTCTGCAGAAAAGCTCAATTATTAATGTTGATTTAACAAATACAAGAAAACAAGCAATGCATGAGGCTGGGACACCAACTAGTAAACACGAGATAAGGAAGGGAGAGAGATATGGTACCTGCTTAAGTTATCAACAACTTACACCAATACTAACGCAGCTTATCATCAAATCAGAGGTTTCGGGTTCGAGCCTGAATATGGAGAAAATTCTATTGAAAGCGTCAACCTAAATGAGCATTACAGTACAAGATCCAATCAAGTTTTAAACACCGGATGGAAAAAAAATAGGTACCGCAGCTTTATCTTTTATTCACACATTTTTTTCTTCCTTTTTCCTGGGGTAGGGTACCTAGCATTATTGAAGAATATGACAAATAGTCACATTATTCACCTGCGCTTTATTTGAAAATTTAAACGGGAGGCTACAAACGTACCCATTAAACATTATTGGTCCATGCTGAGTTCTCTTATCTAAACTGCCCCCCCAAAAGAAGGCACTGCTTTGAGAAATGTTATTTTCAGCACATGAATGAAGCCAAAATTCTTTTCTTGATTGGGCCCTTCCCCTCCCTTCGCCACCTACCCATCTCATATTAATGTTCCGAGTATTTGGTAGTGTAAAACATATTTCGCACGAGACTTATCTTATTAGACATACACACATATCATTTATATTAATTTTATCTATATTTTTAAATAATTATGTATATTACCACTGATTAAGAGTTTTCTACTACATATTCAGAAAGATACACATAAATACATGTATTTTTGCTATCAGATACATTAAAAATAAGGAAGGAGGCGAGCAAGATGGGGAGAGAGGCGAACGAGATAGTCATGTATACCAGATACATGTGAATCACACTAGATACACACTAAATACATTTATCTGTATATAACTGGTGTGATTCGCATGTATCTGGGATATCAAATACATAGGAGAGTGGTTAGCGAGATAGAGGGAGGCGAGCCACATTTGTGTATGTATTCCAGATACATGTGAATCCACTTGGATACAGTATATTTAGAATAAATTACACCTAATTTTGACCCCATGTATCTCGAGATACACGTACCTGAACGCATAAAAAATCAGGTAAGATTCGTAATATTACAAACTAGAGTATATCTAAGTAATTAGCTCCTAAATTAGGGAGATTTGTGTAAGTTTTCCTTTTACTCTAACATGGGCGGACTAAAAGAGTTAAAATGAGCAATAAAGTCAGTTTTGAAAAAAAAAAATGTCACATAGGAACTACATATGAAAATTAAAGTGTGGCGTGAAAGATTTAACACAATAATAATAAATATGACACTAAAATTGTATAAAAAGAACATATTTATTGAAATAAAATATAACAAAGAACAAATATGACCCTTTTCTGTTTCATAAATTATGGTGGATTTTATATTGAGATTTTGGGATTGAGACTCCAATTGATGTTTGGTTTAGGCAGTCCATAAAACGATTTCAAGATTCTCTGAATCCCGTGCCATCTGTAGACGAATCATCTCTTCCATTTTGAATCATCGACCAGCAACCGGATTGCCTGAGTTCGTAATAGATTTATTCTATTCTTATATATATATATATACACACTAGATTCACCGTACGTGCGTTGCAATGGTAACTTGTATTGAGATGCCTACAACTGTAAAACAGTATCTATACTATATTTGTCATAATATATTGCTGAAATCGTCCACATACTTCATGTTATCTAATTTAATCGCGCAAATATGTCCACAATATTTGTTCACTATTTTGGATATGCATTAAACGAGTAATATGTATAAACGTTTTCGAGTCACCAAATATAAGTTTGTAAGTAATACTCTATTACTCCTGACTAATTGATCGTAATAAGGTTCATAAAATTTGGGGTCGTAGCTTTAGATAATATGTAAGTAGTTGTAATTATTTTCCTTAACAAGTCGTTATTTATTAAAAACTTATACTCAAAAGGACTAGTTTATGTTGTCAATAGAGTATATTATCTACTAGTACTAACTTGACATTTTCTCATACTCCAAAAAAGTCGTTATTGTTAGTTTTGTAAACACCAACTATACAGCAACTAGTTATTGTTTTAGCTAAAACTGCTAATTAAACTAGAATAATTGTCAAACTCAAACATTCTAAAATCTTTGTTAACATGCAAGCCACTTTCGACTATATACTAATTATGTTTTTTACTTATTTCCATGTTATATATGAGTTTCTCTGATAAACTAATTTTGATTTGTAAATAAATAATGTTTGAAATCATCTAATATTATCAAACTTAAATAATTTTTAAAAGGCATAAAATATGACCATTAACTTGACTTTTAACTTTACTAATGCACAAGTAGGCACTTTAACTATCCAAAACTTGAACAAATAGACACATTCGTCCTACATGGCATTCTACAAGGCAATTTTGTGTCCTATGTGGCGTCCTACGTGTATTATGTCACGTAGGACATGTGTGTTTACTTGTTCAATTTTTATAAGTTTAAGTGTCTACATGTACATACCCAAAATTGAAGAGCATAAATGTGGAATGAGGTCAAGTTAAAGGACCTATTTCTGTATTATGCCTTTTTAAAATTTTGAATTCATCAAGTTGCAGAAATTATATTATGTGATGTTTATCAAATTAACTTTGCAGACATTTTCTATAAAATGAATTTCATTAACTAATTTGCATCCATATACTATACCATACAGTATAACGAATTGAAGAAGTACTTTTATGAAATATTGAATATCTAAATCTTTAAATTTAACCAAATTAATAAGTCTTTTAATTAAATTTGGTCAAGTACTTTATCCTCATTAAGTGGATAGTCACAAACATGCAAATTGGAATGGGCCAGGAGTAGAAATTTCTTGAAAATTTACTATATATAATTAATTGCAAACACACTGGAAAAATTCAATTGATTAACCCAATAGTTTTTCTTTGTTCTTCCATTAGATTTGGTCACCTTTCTTCTGTTTTTGATTGGGTCCTATTATACTTTAATTAATCTTATTCCGACCTATTTGACTTTCAAAAAATATGGAACTTTTCAAAACGACCTATTTGTACTAGTAATCAACACGTAATAATAATGAATGTATATAATTTTGTATTAAAAGATGTATATTTTAAATATATCATACAATATGTACATTTACTTGCTACAATTTGATGTACGGCTATATAGTGTAATTTTTCCTAAATTAAACTAACTGAAAGTCTGTTAATTTCAAGATGCAACTAGATTGTGGGGTCAACTTAATATTTTAGTAACATCCTTTGTACTTATTTGTGTTGTTTCATTTGTTTAGACATATTAATCTTTGGACTTATTAAAACCAATTTTGTCGAGAATTATTCCTCAACGAAGATTCTCCATAGTTAGATGCAGCAGATAAATAGTGTAAGTGCGTTCGCACTATCTTTGGCTGCAGCTACTTCCATTCATAAGATAATTTTTATCCTAATTGAAAAAAATATTTAGGTTTGAAATAACAAATCAGACAACAAAATATAATATAAGAAATACTAAAAGAATAATAACGATTACAAAATATCGAGTAACCTCCCAAAAGATTCACAAAAAGTGGTTTGTCATATACTATTTCAACAAAATCTCAAAATATGACCCATGCAATCCAACAGAATTCTTTTGAATAGAAATGGTGAAATTGATAATATGCAGTTAAGGTGTTTGAAAAAAATGCATTGACAATCACTTTTTTCTATTAAAATGATTGATATATCCCTAAAGTTATTTACAGAAAATATTTTAGGAAATTTTTAAGATATTATTAGTGATAAAATCGTAAAAGTTAAACCAAGAGTGCGCTCATAAATACTTGTCCTACAGGCACTTTTGATGTTACCAAACGCTTTATAATAAGCCAAAAAATACTTATAAACTAATTTAATCAATTTATAAGCCTGCTTAGTCTTACCCTTACATTTTCTTAAGCCATTTTCAGTTAATTAAATACCCCCTCCCTCCCACCCTCCCTCCCTCCCTTAGAAATCCCCCAGCTTTCTTTATAGTCATATTATTACAACCCCCCCCCCCCCCTCTAAACATTCATAGAACTGAACTGGTCCATAATAAAAATAAAAAATAAAAAAAAATGACTAACACATAAGTTTTGATAGCCTCTTCTCCATATATAACCTTAATTCCTTAAATGTTATGCCTTGCACGTAAATCACAACAACTAATCCTATATAAACACCTTCCTTTCCAATTCCCAACATAAAATAAAAAAAAAAGTAGTTAAAAAAAATGGACTATCTGAATGTAAATAATAATCAAGAAAGTGTAGGTGCTCGAAAAAAATCAATCAAGAGGATCAGTATTATTGCAATTTCCTCTATAGTATTTGTTGGTTGTGTTGTGGCTGCTGTAGTTGGAATAACAACTAGCAAAAACAATGACAATTCAAACACCCAAACCAATTCTTTTTCCACAGCTATTAAGGCTGTTTGTGACATAACATTGTACCCTCAATCATGTTACAACAGCCTTGGCCATCTAGCCACATCAAACAACCTTAAAGTTCAAGACATATACAAATTATCCGTAAAAGTTGCTGTCGACGAGTTGTCAAGAGCATCGGATGAGTTTTTCAATTCGCCAGAATTGAAGAACATTTCCGATCCCATGGCTATTAAGGCCATAGAAAGTTGTCATGATCTTCTCTCACTTGCGTTGGATAGTCTGAATGACTCACTTTCTATACCAAACAAGTCGTTGCTCGAGGCTTTTTCTGACCTCAAGACGACGTTGAGTGCAGCTGGAACTTACCAGCAAACGTGTATCGATGGTTTTGGAAATATAACTGCTAAACATAACCTTAAGAATTCAGGGGAATATATTAGTAACAGCTTGGCTATTATTGATAACATTGATGAATCAGTTCAGAATTCAATGGACTCAATCAATTCCTTAGGTGGAATTGGAAGAAGACGTCGTCTTTTGATGGATTTTGATGGAGATTTTCCGAGGTGGATGAGTTCAAAAGATAGGAAATTGCTTCAATCTACAAAGGTGGATGTTGTGGTAGCTCAAGATGGGACTGGGCATTTTACCAATATTTTTGAGGCTCTTGAGGTTGTGCCTGAGAAGAGTAAAAAGAGGTTTGTGATATATGTGAAAAAGGGTGTTTATGTTGAAAATGTTAGGGTTGAGAAGAATAAATGGAATGTTATGATGATTGGTGATGGCATGGATGCAACTATTGTTTCTGGTTCTCTTAACTTTGTAGATGGCACTCCCACTTTCCAAACTGCAACTTTTGGTAAGACTTAATTGGTTACAAATTTTGAATTTGTGGTCATCTTAAACACGTTATAAGTAATAGTTATGTGGCTTTACGAGCTTCTCATTTTAAAGGTAAAAAGAAAATTTTATAATTAAAGAGTTTCAAATATAGAAGCGTATCATTCTTTTCACAACAGACTATAAAGAAATAACATAATAGAAACGGAAACGAAGGGAGTACACATATATGGTTCCTACAACTTTAAAATCTAAGCAATATGCATGCATTTTATTTTAATAGGGTACACGAAGGTTTCATATCGTAATTGAGAACTGTTTTCTTATATACTTCATGTTATAAGATGGCGGGAGATAGGGGTGCTCACACTACAATTACCTTAATTTTTTGAGCTCACACCTTTTTTGCTTTCCTGGTGACTCAAATCCATGAACTTAGGATTGAAGGTGGAGTGCACTTATCAATTATCACCCAAGCAACCCCTCTTGTTTCTGAGTTATTATTCATGGTTTTGTTTCTTCTTTTTTATCACAAAAATATCCCCCTTTTTTTACCAATAAAAAGAGTCGTTACAACTGTGGTTTTTCTATCCACCGACCACCATGATATGACTGAGGTAGAATTTTCATTAAAAGTAACCAAATTATAAAGAAGCAAACACATAAAGAAATGAAGGGGATTCAGTATATAATCATCAAATTGGTGAAGCAAGTACTCATTTGTTTTTCCATTTTTCTTCCCACGCAGCTGTGTTTGGCAAGGGATTTATGGCTCGTGACATGGGGTTCCGCAACACAGCAGGTGCAGCAAAGCATCAAGCAGTAGCCCTAATGTCAACTGCTGATCTCTCTGTCTTTTACCGCTGCAAAATCGATGCGTACCAAGACACACTCTACGCACACTCCAATCGCCAATTCTACAGAGAATGCAGTATCTATGGCACAGTAGACTTCATATTTGGTAACTCAGCAGTTGTTTTCCAGAACTGCAACATACTGCCCAAGAAACCAATGCCTGGCCAACAAAACACCATTACAGCTCAAGGCAAAATCGACCCTAATCAGAACACAGGCATTTCTATTCAGAATTGCACTATTTGGCCCTCAGCTAACCTTACTGGAGTCAGTACCTTCTTGGGTAGGCCGTGGAAGGACTATTCCACGACTGTTTTTATATATACGACAATGGCTAGCTTTATTGATCCTAAAGGGTGGTTACCTTGGGTCGGTACTACAGCACCGGATACTATTTACTATGCTGAATATAGAAACTTTGGCCCTGGAGCTGTGACTAAAAATAGAGTCAACTGGAAGGGATTGAAACTGAATATTACTAGTAAAGAAGCTAACAAGTTTTCCGTTAAGCAGTTCATTCAGGGGGACAAATGGCTCCCATCAACTGGAGTCACCTTCAAGAAGGATATTTGAGTGAGATGATTCTATGATGGAGTTCACATTTTTACTTTTAACAAAGGTTGAGTTTTGTTTTCTGTTTTTGCACTTTCTTTGTATTGAGGGGAGTTTTTGGGGAGGCAGAATTGGTTTTACTTTTGAAGCTCAAAGAGCCAAAGGACATGTTATACACACAGCAGCACACCCTAAATGCTTTGTCTAAACATTGGCTGATTTGTACCCAAAATTTCAGGGGGGAAAACAAGGGAAATTTCTATGTACCCAATGTTCCTTTGTGACAATAAGTACTCATAATTAGTTGTTCTGATTCCAAGTAGCAGTAGCAGAGAGTATGCAAGGAGGGGAAAGTGGTTTAGAATCATTACCAGCCAATTGCAACACTCTATTCAACCAGAAATATATTAGAATTTCACAAGCAAAAAAGCCAAGAAATAATCTGACTTCACCAACAAAAAGGCTCAAATATATACTAGAATGATATCATACTATCATAGTTGAAAATTCAAGTGTCGACATTTTAGTTTACAGGGACTGTATACTATTTTTACTCTTAATCTAATGGTATTGATCTACTGCAAGTAGATATCAAAAATACTCTTTTCAACATATTTAGCTGTAACAAGGGCAAAGTCGCACTAATTTTCCTTTGAAAACTGGTTTTCAATAACTGAGTAAAAAACACAAAGGACGCACAAAATGAGAGTACGACTTTAAACCAAGTTCAAAATTCAGGCACAAAGTAACACTCCTAAAAAGGCAAAATGGAACAAGGATCTAGATAAGCACAATAACAGAAATATAGCAATGTATCAGTACCAACAGAAATTACCAGTCTCAAACCGATCACCATTCAGTACCAACTGTTCTCATCAAAATTGCAGTAAAACGAAGTACTAGTATTACTAGAAAACATGAAGACAAGCTCTGCCCCAATCACTTCAATGGAATGAACCTTGAAGAGTGAGTAGCACCAATACCAGGCCTACCGTGCTTGACAGGCTTGTACGAGATGGAGAACTCAGCTAAGTAGTGACTAATCATTTCAGGCTTGACCTCAATTTGATTGAATGTTTTCCCATTGTAGATTCCAATAACGCTTCCAATCATCTCAGGTACAATGATCATGTTCCTCAAATGTGTTCTCACAACCTCTGGCTTCTCACCTGGTGGGGCCTCACGTTTCTGCATGAATATGAAATAAATGCATCAATGGCAAGACAGGGACATATTTAACAATTAGTAGTGTAAAGCTTATAGGAAATATTCCAATGTTACAGCGAAGCCAAACTTGCAAACCATGAAACACTGGGTGCAAGCATTAAATCCTGTTTATATCTGTAGGGAGAGGCGGTTGCATGAGGAAAGTGACATTCTGATGAATAGAACTTGAACATCAGAAGCCCTTTCCTGCTTCCCCAAACAACTATTGACAAGTAAAATTTCCCAGTCACAATACCTAGTACACGTTGATTAATATGTACAAGAAAATACACAGTACCACCTCATTTGAAATTCAGCAAAAGAATGGGACAAAATAAGTTGCAACTCTAGTGGCAGATGAAAGACAAAGCAACTGTGGAAGAATGAAAATATAGGGCAATCCCGCCACTTTGGAAGCAAGTTGAGGCACCAAAGTGGCCATGGAGACCCCAAAACATTATTGTGCGCCTACGCACATAGTGCACCACAAAAAAACCACTGTGTGGAATAACACGCCACCTCTTAGTTACGAGGGAAGATCTCAGCCTTAGGCACCCAATTTTCAACATCTCTTTGTTACTATCAATATGTTAAGATTAAAAACTCACAAACACATTTAAAAGATTCATTGCTAATACTGCTCCATCTTGTTATATCAAACAAAAAATTCATGTTTTGCCTAAGATACAGCTAGCTAACCTAGATTCTCCTTGTTAAAAAAAAAGGGGTTACAACAATCAACTTTGAGAAAAGCATTAACAGGTACTCAGTACAGCTTCACATCTCAGCTGTCTTTCAACTCGTGAGCTAAATTCACTATGGCATTAAGAATTCTGCTGCTACACTAATACAGTTTTCTCCAAATTAATACACAAAATACAGGGTGGACCTGGATGTTACTAAGGTCATGAAAAACAAAGTCGTACTTATCAATCAAAATAAATTTTCATTCTTGAATTAAGAGGGCAGCATCGAGGTCCACACATCCCTAATATAACTATTTCAAGTAATTCGTTACCATATAAAGAGTTGATATTTAGCACCAAATTCAGATCAGTGAATAAACAGAAAGGAAAGAAGAATAAATAATTCATTTGTTCAAGGAGAAGCTAAATGGTAAAATTGTTTTTCTTACCGCCTTGCGGAGCTTCTTGATCAAAGCCATAGGCTTCCTCTTCAAACCCCTCTGGAACCTAACACAATTAAAATTCAAGATGAGTCCTCGTGACAGACAAGAAAACTAACTACATATTAAAATATGAGCCTATAAATAGGAAAAATTAAGTCCAAACACTACATCCACAAGTGCCGTCTAGTTCAGTTATTTTTGGTATAATATCACTTTTTTCACTTTAAAACTATTGTGAGGTAAAAATGTTCGTCCTAAGACAACACTTTGCAGGTGGATTTAAATATATATTTTTAATCTAGAAATAATGATTGTACTTCTTAAGAAAAAAGTAGAAATAATCTTGCTTCGAAAATTAACAAAATCAGTGATCACATTCACATCAAATTTATTGAAACGGCTGACCCACCATTCACTTTTTGGGGAAGATAAAGAATATTAATTGCAAGATCTGTATTTTTCCCTAATTATCACACTCCCTAGTTACAATTCTTCCACTAAACAGCATCTATGAGACTGTTTGCTTAGGCTCATGCACAGATTTATGTTCAATAAGCTCGGGATCTTACACTTCCACATTAATACAAGTTCATGCAAAGCAAATCAATAACAATTTAACAACATACATTTGCAAAAAATAGTCATATACCTTCTGCGAGGACGAGCAGGGAAAAGCTTGACGAGCTCATCAGTAGACATGTCAAGAAGAGAATCCAGATCAACTCCTCTGTAACTGAACTTCTTAAACGTTCTCTTCCTTGGCTGGCCGGTCGCAACATCAGCTTCAACTTCCGCCTATCCACAAGAAGAAGAAGAAGAAGAAAAACATCAACGAACTGTTAAATATCAGGAATAGTGAAAGTAGAAGCGTATTGGTTACACGTTACGAGAGAGAAACATTACCATGGCTTGGAAAATGGATTGGCTGCAAAACACCTATGGAAGTGACTGCGGCTAGGGTTTTGGGGAAGACGATGAAAGGTGGGATAATGAGAAGTGAGAAGAATATATAAGGAAGGGTGTAGGGTTCGATTTATTTTTGATGGGCTGGGTTGAGAAAGTGGGCCTGTTGTGTAACCTCTTAATGGGCCAATAGCCATATAAACGGCAGAGATTATTTGGATTTAATTCGAAACTTGTTTCAATTTTTTGGGGTATTTTGGGTAGGTTTCAATTTTGATATTAAAAGTTTTACTTTCTATTTTGCAGGAACTTATATGAGTATTAAACATATTTGAGTTTTGTTTTGTTTAAACAAGTTATCATAAATATTCGGTCGGTATTTTATATGGATACTATTATTTAATCTGTATTGAATTATAATCAAAAAATTACATGCCTGTAAATTATGGAATAATTTAAGATATAAGTTATATATGGCTAGAGGTGAATTCGGAATTTTCAAAATGATGTATGCACTATTACAAAAAAAATGACTATGTGAAAAAGACGCACGAATTCACGTGAATTTGATAACCTTCCTAGTTATGCCTTTGCATATAACTGATGATTAAACATTTTTCTCTAAAATTGCGATAAAATGATTGAACTTCAATCGTATAAAACTTAAGACATAACATGTATGAAGTTATTTCAAAATAAATAAACTTGTAATTATTTAGGTACTACATATAAAACTTAAATGATGACCTAAGTTGGGTATTTGTGCACATTGACCCAAGTTATCTATCAAACGAAGAAATATATTAAAAAATATAAGTAACCATATCATTTTTTAAAAATAATATATCAATTTTTAAAAATTGCAACAGTTTAATCCACCCATCCCAACCAATATGGTGCTCTATTCATTTTAGGACATCTCACAAGTGTATATGATACAATTACTAATAAAGCACTATAATAGAAATTGTACAACAAGAAATTGTACTAATATTATATCGATTATTAGTATGGGTGAGTAAGTGAGACAACACTCAATTATCTATTAGTCATAGCCGCATATCTAAGGTCATGTTTTCGGTAGATTGAATCCTTATCATGTCTTGTCTAATCATCTCTTTCTAATACTTATTGAGTTTACCTCTACCTCTCCTGAAATCACCCATAGACAACATCTCACATTTCTACAATAGGGCATCCATGCATCTTCTCTTCGTGTACTAGGACAATTTTAGTCTCGCTTTGCTCATATTGTCCTCCACGAGGCCACTCATAATTTGACCTAGGTATCTTCATTTTTAATCTTATCTCTCAGAGTAAGCCTACACATCCATCGCAATATCCTCATTTCTGCAACCTTCACCTTTTGATTTGTGAGAGCTTTGACTGACCAACACTTATGTCTCATTTAACCTAGCCGGTCTAACTTGAGAATTTTAAGATTGCTAATTTATTTTTTTCTACTATCATCTATGTTATAAGTAGGAAAATCATTTTTTTATATATTTTATATTTAAAGAACTAATGCACCATCATATAAAATGGAATAAAGAAAGGAGGAGAAGCACTTCTCCATTTATGTGAAGTTTGGGGCATAGTAGTAGTTTTCAAATTCAAAGGGATCTGAATGCTAAATTTGAATATTTGGTCTCCTTCCCTAAAACAAGCATCGTACTTGTTCCTACTTCACCACTCTCACTGGAGCTATTTATATTGCAGGTATGTAATTTTGATTGTTGATCTATTTTTCCTTTTGTGAAACTTGGTAATGCTTAAGTTTATGTATGTTGGATTGATATAATTGACGAAACAACAGAAAATTTGTGCTAGAATTTGGTGCTTATCTGGTTCTTGAATTCAAATCTCATTATTTAACTGGGTTTTCTTCGTCGCTTTTTTATTTATTCATTTTATCCGAAATTTTTTTACCTGAACAACCCCTTTACTGTTCTTCGGTTCCTTTTCTTTCTATTTCTAGTTTTTGTTCCTTTTTGTGATTTGGGGCTTCTGGTAATTCTGAAGAAAAAGAAATTGCATAGCCTATACTTTAGTTCATTAGTTTATTTTCTCACATATTAAACGAAAGAAAAGGAAAGAAGGGTAACTGAGAGCCTACTTATTCTATAAAGTTTATACTTTTTTCGAAAAAACTATATTTTGAATTCACCTTTAGATTGATTCTTTCTTCAAAGTGTACAACACAAACACTTTGTTAGAATCCTACATTGGTTGAGGGTATGAATTGTTAAATGATTTGTATAATGATCACCTCAATGAGCTATTTTTTTGGATTGAGTTAGGTCCTAGGTTCATTTTTTCCATTATGATATAAAGCTAGAATGATCTCGAACAAAATGAGTAGTAAATGATGTTGAAGAAGGTGAATTGGAGATGTGTAGAATGTATTGCATTACTCAGCCTATTTGGGAAGTGGTAATAAAGTTCTCAAAAGCCTAGAAGAGGGGCAAAACAGAAATGCTTGAAAACCAAAGTTCTAGGAGAAGATGTTTTCAGATCATCTAATGAGTCACCTGGAATGTAGTTGGTGTAGGAAAATGGAACTACTTTTAAAGTCAAACTTATACTTGTATGCTAGTAGTAATAGGAAATATTGCTTCACTACATGATGATTGTTATGTCTTCAGAAGGGGTCAAAACTATAGTGCTTTAAAAAGATTTCTGTTGTTGGACTATATAGAAGTAATGCATGTTATAGTTGGATAATAAGCGCAACAAAGATGTTTGTTGCTTAGTATATTATTGTCACTGCGAGTGAGAGGTTAGGTAAGCATATTACTTTTTTGGGTTATAGATTTGGAACTTGGGAGTTTTAAGAATCTGATAAGCATTTTGGATGGAAGGCTAGAGAAAATAAGGTTTGTATTTAATTGAGGCGACATGCTAGAAGTTGTATAGATTACAACCACTTTTCTACCAGAGGACTTAGCTCAGATAGTGAACTAATATAACAATCATTCACTTTCGATATTACGATAGTTCACCACCATCCATCAAGTGTGTTATTGACTTGAGTTAAATCCTGTAGTCAGTGAGTTCAACTCAGAAAAAGAGTTGCAACACTCCTAAGGTGGAGAATTCATATCAAAATGTGAATAGTGGAATTATACTGAAAAGAAGATGTGTTAATATTTTTTGAGTTAATATTGATGATGTGTTAATATTTTCTGAGGACATTGATTCTCATTTCAAGCATTTAAATATTTTTTAAAAAATTATCGAGCACAATGGTTATGTTGTTAGTGCTAAAAAGATTAGGCTTTTTCAAACACAGATCCGATTTCTTGGCCATAATTTGTATCGAGGCACTTATAAATCTATTTGCAGGGCCATTGAGTTTTTGGACAAATTTTCTGATGTTATTACTGATAAAACTCAGTTGCAAAGGTTTTTAGAAAGCCTTAATTATGTTGCAGATTTATCTCCAAAGTAAGACAGGTCTGCAAATCCCTTTATGATAGGTTAAAGAAAACCCTGTTCCTTGTACAAAGGAGCAAACCTCTACTGTCATCAAAATCAAAGAAATGGTCAAGAACCTTTCTTGTTTAGGCATCTCTAACCCTGATTATTTTATGATAGTAGAGACTGATACTTCAGATAATGGTTACGGAGGGATTCGTAAACAAAGAAAATTTCCTGAATCGATGAAACAATTACTTCATTATACTTCTGGAATTTGAAATTCTGCGCAAAAGAATTATAGTACTATCAAAAAAGGAATTATTTCTATAGTTCTTTGCATTACTAAATTTCAAGATGATCTTATTAACAAAGAATTCTTGCTTAGAGTAGATTGTAAATCTGGTAAAAGATATCTTGCAAAAAGATGTTAAATATCTTGTCGCTAAATAAATATTTGATAGGACGCAAGCTTTATTATCCAACTTTGATTTTCATATTGAATTTCTAAAGAGAGAGGATAATTTTCTCCCAAATTTTCTAACTAGAGAATTCTTGTAGGAAAAAATATGAGACTTATAAGACGGCTAGCATCAAATAGTCCCTTTAAGGGAAAAGAGGTGAACAAAATGTCATCAGCTAAACCTTTTGCAATCAGGCCATCACTGAATGACCAGAGCAGTTATTCAGCCTTGGCACAACTGCCACCCATAAACCCAACCTTATATCCACCTTTGCCACCAATAGGCTCTTCATCAAATCTTTTAATTATGAAAAAACTATTTTTAAAAGACCAAGAACCTAGTTCCTATTCATCTTCAGGAAAATAGAGATTTTCCCAAAATCTAGCCATGGATAGTTATGCTATGGAAGCTCCAGAGAGCTTGGCTGCATTTGTGTCACCAGCAACAATTCAAAATCAAAAAGTTAAAAAAAAATTTGACCTTGTTTCTTTGCATGTCTCTCCAATCCTTGCTCTAGACAAAGAGTATGAAGGATATGAGGTCAAGCACTTGCTTATGCCCCTGTACACGAACATAAATTATGTGGAAACGGAGAATCCACTTAAGACAAAAAAGTTTTACGAATTCATCCTTGTTGACACAGGTTCTATTGAAATAGAACTTAAACTTACAAATAAATCAGATTCGGATAGCATAGCCTATTCAAAATTTACAATGAAAAAGATTTTAACCCCTTTTGAATGACAAGTAGATAATTTACATACACCTATTAATTTGTCTAGAGAACATAGACCCCAAACTTTCAATTGACATGATTACAAAAATGCATGGTTTAAATTTTTGAATTTACGACCATCTTCTCACACCTGATTTGTAAAATACAGTTTTGAATTGACCAAATCTGTTATCCCTCAATGGTTCTATAAATGGTGGAACTATTTTGGAGGTAATCATCATGTATTATCAAAAAAAAAATTAGAAAAGTTCAATCAATTTCAAATTGAGCAGGATATTTCTACTTTACCAGAGCACATTAAAATGTGTAAATATTTTATCTAAACAAGAATTTCATATATTATTAGTTGGATTTTTGTTATTGCTGAATTTGACAGAATCAAATATTTATTCAAAGAAGTCCTTATGGTCTCCAACTCTAAAAGAGTTTCAACAACAATTCTCGCAGAAGGGTTCCCAATCAAAGAAATCACTAGCAAAGGGTGATCTAAAGATCTAAAGATCTAAAGAAAAGATTACAGAAAGCCTTGTCTGAACTAAATGATGACCCAGATGAAGAAGCTATTATGAATCTTCTTGACGAAGCTATTATGAATCTTCTTGACAAAGCCTCTTCCCACTGTGATGACAATGGAGATATGCTAAATTCAAAGGTTTTAGCACAGTCTTATCTAAATTCCTTTGATTAATAATTCTAACCGAGGTTATTAAAAATCAAAATAATTAGTCTTTTAGATAGAAAATTAAAAAATCAGAATTATCTCGAAAGAAAAAAAAGAGTCTCAAAGAGACAAAACAATTTTTGATTAAAAATCAAATGGGACCCCTCAACCGAAAGAAAACCCACTAAAAAAAGAAGGTTAGACATATTCGAAAAAATTTACGAAAAGGACAATTATTGCCGACAACTGTAAAATAAGAACAGTTGGCATACAACTTTCAATAAAGCTAAAGACTTCAACAAAAGCAGCCCACATTTTCAAAACACTGGACCCCAATAAGGATAAGGCGCAATCTCAGCAATCAATGAATGGAAGCAAAGAAGATGCTCTTATCTTATCTTTTCGCCTATAAAAGGCTTGTAATCTCATTCTGAAACATCATCAGAAAATTTACTCATATATTTTCTTTGAGTCTTTCACTCTTGTAGAATGTATTCAAGCTTACACAGTTTGTCAATATAATCCAACACTCTTATGAGTAATTACTCGACTTTTTACTTATTTTTAATTATAGTACTTATGATTCTTTAATTTTTCTGGTATTTATTTTATTATTATATTCTTGGTTTTGATATTAAGAGTCAAGGTATTCATAACATTGGGATCATGGATATCAATCGAGAAAATTTGCTCAATTTTCTTGATTTTAATATCTTCTTTAAGAAAATAAATCTGCTGAGAAATAAGATTCATTTTGAAAGCAGTTTGTTTATGCAAAAGTGTACTTTCTTCATGAGAAAGGGTTTTAAATAAAGGAAATGAAATTTCTTTTCCCAAAATCTTTGTGCGTCTAGCATCAAAATCTAAAATATAAGGTTTTATTTGAGTAATAAAAGGTATGCCCAAAATAATCTCTTCATTAGTGTTTTTTGTAATAACAAAATTATTTGAGAGACAAATACCATTGTTGCAAATATGGGCGTTTGATAATTTAAAATCAATCATGATGTGTTCGTTTTACCGTTGTATAATTTTGTAGTATCTTTTGAGAGGTACTTGGTTGGCATCAAACCTTCAACAATGCAATTTCTATCTGCACCACTGTCTAACAAAGTCATTTTTTAAGAACGAAATTTTTATTATTAACTTATTTAATTAAAATATGAGAACTTTGAGGTCTTATCTTTGTAATCATTGCTACACCTGCCTCAAATTCATACCTGGGAGATTCTGGACTTTCATCTTTTTTCCCAAAATCATTTGCTGCAATTACTGGTAAGATCTTCATAAGAGAGTCAAGAATAGGAAATTTTTCTTTCACATCTGTCTTTTATTTTGGCTTTAACATTTTCTGCAAAATGAAGAGATAAACCACTAAGAAAGCGTTTTTTCCAATAATCATTATTATAGTCAGCTCTTATCATAACTTTGGTAATAAACATGTCCTTATACTATCTGAAATCTGTTAATTTCTTACAGTATAAATTGTTCAAGATTTCAAGACTTCTATCTTGGAAAAGGCGGGGTTTACCTATGAAATAATTTGCTATGTTATATATTAGCGTAGCGGTGACATCTTCAACCACTACCTCTAATGAGGTTTCTAGTCCATTTTCTGTTTTGACAACAATTTTAGTAGTAACAACATTCTGAATATCAGCTTTGTTTTGCTCCGTGAGATAATTGTCCCACTAATTTTTTAATTTTCAATAAAATCTGCTATAAGCATAGTAGCAACTTGCTTATCACTCGCATTTTTAAGCTTGTAAGCTGTGATATTCATACCCATTTTCTGAAGTTTTTCATAGATCTGGACTTCTGCCATTTCATTGATATTCCACTTCTGATAATCCTGTTCCATCTGTAGATGAAGCTGGGAGAAGAATATCTTCCTCAAATTGAACATCTAGAAAGGAAGGTCTGGAGTAATAATTCCTTTTATTAGGATGGCGATCATTTATTACGCTAAGCTTATTACCGTTAGTAATATTAAGCTTTGATAATTGATCATTAATCCTTTTTAAAAGGTCTGTAGAATGACTAAATTTGTCGAAGAATTTTGGAAAATCATCCTTTAAAAATTCTGGGATCTTAAAAATGAGATTAGTCTCAATTTGGGAGCTAATATTAAAAGAACTTGGTTTATCCCTAATCTGACTGATTCATTTATAATTACTACCTTTTAATTCTTTGATTTGTTGGAAAACAACATGAAGAATTTGATTGGTGTAATTATTTTGTTCGAAGATTTTGTTGACATCCCTCGTAGTAACCAAACCTGAATTCTTTTCAATAGGGTTTTTAAAGGGAGAAGCCTTGAGACTTTCTTTCTATAAGGAATGCTTAGTCCTTCTAAAGGAGGAGTAACACTTTTAATCACCTGTTCTTTGGTGTACCATTTGTTATAAGGACTTGAAGAGATGATTTGTTATCATTAATTTTTCCAGAGCATTCAAACCATTTGAAAGATTCAATCTCTATTTTGAATCTTTCCATGTCTTTAAACCATTTGTCTCTAAAAGAGAGTCTTTGAGTGAGCGAATAGGTAGCTTTATACCATTCTACCTTTTGCTGATGCTATGGTAGTATAATGACCTTGAGGTTTATTTTTAAAAATTTGTGTGAGATTATCATTTTAGTCCTATCGTTAGTGCCTCCAAGTATTATTTGATCATTTTGTGTAGTTGACAGTGTCAAAATCTTAATGGTTTGTAAATTGTACAAATTCTTGAGTTTTATAAAGTTAAGAGGTAAAAAAGTAATTTTTGGTACCAACCAGAGCTACGGATCTCAGAATATAATTTTGTCGATTCCAACAGCTTCAGAATATGGAAATTGGTCTAGAAGAGTTTACGAAATTAGTTTTGGAGTTGTAGCGAAGATTTGAGGTCTTGAGTTGGAATTTAAGGAATTTTAAGTCAAGGTTTGACTTTGATCAACTTTTGGAGTTTATATACTTAGAATGGAATTTTGATGGCTCCGTTGGATTTGGAGGATGATTTTTGGTCTAGAAAAAGTGTTGACTGAATTTTTAGAGGTTCCGAGCCCATTTTGGTATTTTAAAGGCCTAAGTTGGTTTAGTTGCGACTTTTTGAATTCCGGGTTAAGGAGACCTCAAATTTGAATTATGATGGTTCCATCAGCTCTGGAATGGCCCAATCAGGCTAGTAATATTGTTGGCATAACTATCAAGGCAATTGATATAAGTTTGCTTCCCGAAGTTTCTAATCTAATCCCGAGGCCCATTATGGAATTTGGCTTAATATGACACTTTGATGTGAAATTAACTTTTTATTAAAATGACCTCGTATGATAATTTTGAATGCATCATTGAGTCCATAATGTCAAATTAAGTGGGGTAGCATATTTAGTTTATTTTTATCGGGTTCGAACGAATGTCGAGGGTCCGTCCGTAAAAATCAGAAAAATATGGTGCAATCGTGCAGATTTTTTTTCTCAACTTTGAAGCCTCTTTTTTTGAGCTTATCAAGTCCACAACTGGTGATTCAAGAGGCTATCATCAAGAGAATTTCATGGGGAGTCCATTGGTGAGCTCAGAATCTTAATTAGAAGCTTCGTTGGAGGTAAGATTTGATGTTTTAAATGCTGCCTCGACCATTTTTGGATTCAAATTTTTGTAAAGTTTGGAAGATAATTTCTTGGCCATCTTAGATTCAAATTCTGTGATTCAAAGCTCTAAATTGTATAGTTTTTATGTAGGAATCTAGTGGTGAGCTTAAAAACTTGGTTAGGAGCTTCGTGTGAGGTAAATTCGCTAATCTAGCCGCTGCCTTTATTATTTTTGAGTTGGAATTTTAATGGATTTTGGAGGATTGTTTCTTAGTTATCTTAATTCCATTTTTAATGATTTTTGGGTCTAAATTGTGAGTTTTTCTGCAAGAAATATCGTGGTGAGATTATCCTTTACAAGTTTCTATAATTATTATCTGTCAAAATATCTTTAAATCATGATTTCAAAGGTGGGTTGTGGGGTTTTATTCCAAGTTAGAAAATTATATTTTCATGATTTGAAACTCGATTCTTGCTCGATTTCAATTGTTTTTTCAGATATGAACTCTAATCGATGTGTAGAACTTAGTTTTTAAATAAAATTTTAGATTTGATCCTTTTTAAAAATAATTAATTTTTGAATTATTTTACCCCCGGTTTCAAAACCTATCAATATAGGTGTCATTAGACGACTTGTGATTTGTATGTTCATTGTTGATAGTGGGTTGTCATTTTGGGCATTGAATATGAGAGTTGCTTGTCTAGTGGAGGTATTTGAGTGCGGTTTCGACAATTGAGGTAGGCTTGGTTATCCTTATTTGAGACTGAGATGGGTAATTAGTCATTCATATGTTATAGACTTTGGGATGAGGTTGTAATATGAGTTGAGAATGTTATATATATTATGATGTCCGTGTGGGGGGTTGTTTATTAATGTGTTACCGTGTGGGGACTTATTTGTATTATATAGCCCGTGTGGGGGCCTTATTCGTTATCCTATTTGCTTTGAGAGCATATGATTCATGATTTGCCAGTGAGAAAGGCTTAAGTATATTATTTGACTTGTGATGCCCGCTTGAAGGGTTGAGTTGGGGGTTTTGAGTATGCCTGAGTATTGAAATATTGTTGAGAAAGGGGTGAATACTTAAATTGAAATATTTCCCCCCCATTGCTATTTGTTGAGTGTGAGTATTATGTGTAGGTTAAATTTTGAAAAATTTGAACCTTGTACCACATGTGAGTTGAATATTACTTCTATTGCATACATGTTTTGATGCATTCATCCTCAATCATCATGTCATGAAACATGGGAAGTTGAAAAATATGAAAATTCTTTTTGAGAAAGAAAATGACACACCTTTAAATTTTTGTATCTTGAGTTCCTGACTAAGAGCTGGTGACAAGGATGATGAGATATTGTGATTGAGGTATATAGTCTGTGAGACCCCCATGGGTCCTGCTTGGTATCACAACTCGACAGGTGTATACGACAGTCTTGATTCCACTGTACCATCACATCATTGCATCATCATATTGCATTATATTGCATTGATATTTGTACTGCTTGAATTATTTGGTTAATTGTGATTATGAGTTGTTATTATGAGTTTACTTTACTCGCGCCATTATATATATAAACTGGCATCACCGATGTAGAAGTGAGACTTTTCTATATGCAGTTGAAAACGTTCCTTAGTTTATTTCATTGGATTGATTAATTTCTTATAATCAGTCAGCTAAAACATACTGAGTACATGTAGATTGTACTCACCCCTTCTTTTATGCTCCTTTTTGATGCAGATACTAGCACTTTATACTTATGACACTAGGTTTTGGGATAATTTAATTGTTGTCCATTTATTGTGTTTAATCGTAGCTTGACTGCCCTTTAGGAGTTTCGCATATTTTTTTTGGGCTTACACATTGGGATGAATTTTGAGATGTATGCCATTATGATCTCAATTTTTGGATCATAACAAATTGGTATCAGAGCACTAGGTTCACCGGTCTTATAAGTTAAAGAGTAGGGTGTCTAGTAGAGTCTTACAGATTGATACGTAGACGTCTGTACTTATCTTCGAGAGGCTATACGATACTTAATAGAAGGATTTTCTTCTTTTTATTCTCTTCGTGCGATTTATTCATATCAAGTGTTGTATACCTCTGATCTATTCCTTCTGCATAGATGGTGAGGACTAGAGCCACAGTTATTGAGGGTGAGGCTGCACCTTCTGCTCGAGCCTAGTACACGGGCGAGGTAGAGGATATGGTAGAGTCAGGGAACAAGGCCGGGCAAAAAGAGTGGCACCTGCTCGTGTACGAGCTAGAGAGTCATCACCTGAGCCCTTGTATGAGCATGAGGATGACTTGGAGCAGAAGACTGAAGAGCGGAGGCCATCCCAGCCTCTTATGGTTCTCTATAGTGCTCCGATGCTTCAAGAGATACTGGTTTGATTATTAGCTAGACTAGAGGGTGCTTCTACCCCCAGTATTCTTCCTGGAATGTTTATCATGGAGGCCAGTGTTGCCAATGCATCCGCGAACTTCTTTTTTCTCTGGGTAGTGGAGAGAAACTTATTTTCTTGAATTGCTCAGTGAGCTTTTCAAGATAAGCATGGTACTGTAGGTTCTCCTATTATAGTTGGTGCTACACAGTCAATTTAGGGGCCCAGTATATGATTTCAGACTCCTGGTCCTTCTTTAGTGCCTTCTATTGCACCTCCGAGATTTGTAGCTTCACTAATTTCTTCTAGTGCTGCCATGTCGGTAGCTGAGCAGAAGAACTTTGAGAGGTTTGTTCGATTGGCGTCTCTTAGTTTGATGATACAGCCGGAGAGAAAGCCTATGACTTTTTGACTGAATGTCAAGACAGGTTGTTAAACCTAGGCATTTAAGTGGCACATGGAGTAGCTTACACTTCATATCAGTTTGCAGGAGTGGCCAAGGAGTGGTGGAGGTTTGTTCTTGCTCGTAGACCTATTGGTTCTCCTATGATGAGTTGGGAATAGTTTACTGAGGTGTTCCTTAAGAGATTTGTGCCTTATAGCCTCCGTGATCAACGCAGGTATGAGTTTAACAGACTGGAGCAGGGCTCCCTATTTGTATTTGAGTAGGAGGCTCACTTCCATGAGTTATCTCGTTATGCTATATCGAGTATTCCCACCGAGTTTGAGCGGATTCGTAAGCTGGTGAAGGGATTCGCTGCCTTTATCATTTTTGAGTTGGAATTTTAATGGATTTTGGAGGATTGTTTCTTGGTCATCTTAGCTCTATTTTAAATAAGTTTTAGGTTTAAATTATGAGTTTTTCCACAAGAAACATCGTGGTGAGATTATCCTTTACAAGTTTCTGTAATTATTATCTTCCAAAATATCTTTAAATCATGATTTCAAAGGTGGGTTGTTGGATTTTCTTCCAAGTTAGAAAATTATTTTTGCATGACTTAAAACTCGATTCCTTCTCGATTTTAATTGGTTTTTCAAACATGAACCCTAATCGATGCGTAGAACATAGTTTTCAAATAAAACTTTAGATTTGATCCTTTCAAAAATAATTTATTTTAATGACCATTTTACCTATGGATTCAAAACTTATCAATAAGGGTGTCATTGGACTCCTTGTGATGTGTATGTTCCATTGTTGATAGTGGGTTGTCATTTTGTGCATTGAATTTGAGAGTTGCTTGTCTAGTGGAGGTGTTTGAGTGCGGTTTCGGCAATTGAGGTAGGTTTGGCTATCCTTCTTTGAGACTGAGATGGGGTAATTAGTCATTAATATGTTATAGACTTTGGGATGGGGTTGTAGTATGAGTTGAGAATGTTATATATATTGTGGCTTCGAAAGAAGGGATAAACTTCATCTAAGTTACTTGAGACTGGGAGGAGATAGTACTCTGGTATCCAGGTTGAGGGTTAGTAAAGTATACATTCAGAGACCGGGAGAAGATGAATGAAATACATCTAGGAAGGACCGGGAGGTTAATTTGATGTTACCTAACTCGCTAGATTTTGCACACAATACAATGAACGATATCATAAATACGATTAGCCTATTAACTTACAAGCCACGGGGAACACAATCCTAGTCTAGTCTTCATATTTTTACAACTTTAATCTTATTTACTTTTCTTTGCATTTTTACTTATTCTAAATTAAAATCAAAACCCCACTATTACTTTATGAAACTTTATTTTAGGGAAGTAGCAATTACAACTGAATAGTGATAGCTAATAGAACTTCTTTCAACCTATTCCCTATGGGTTCAACCCCGACTCTTAGTTGGGTAAAATATACTGCTAACGATCATCTATCTCTCTTTTGAGAGGTGTAATTGAGCGTTATCAAAATGGTACCATTGCTGGGGAATACGGTTTTGAGTTGTAGTTCTATTTCCTAATTTAACTTTTGGTTTTTTGTTTTTGTTTTTTTTGTAGGGAATAAATAGTGCATGCCAACCACTCAAAGCAAAGGTGAACCACTACTTCCATACGATCCTCAACAACAAAGATCAATTTGCAAGATGAATGTACTAGAGCGTGAGGCGCTAAGGCTGAGAGAGCTGGCTGAAAATCAAGTCAGGGATGGTATTAATAACAGGGATGAACTTAACAGAGCTTTGCGGGGCAGAGATTAGAGACTTGTGAACTTTTCTCTGATTGATGCTGCTGCTGATACAGATGGTGTAGGGGCTACTAGAGCTATAGTCCTCCCACCACTACCTTAAGGTGTAAAGTTCACCACCACTAGTAGTATGCTGCAAGTGTTGAATTCGAAGGGACTATTTAGTGGAACAGCTAGTGATGATGCCAACTAACATTTGATAAACTTTATCACTACTTGCAAGTTATCTAAAATCCCTAGGGTTGGCCAATCAGTAGTGCGACTGTGCTTATTTCCATTGTATCTGTCCAAGGAGGCAATGAAATGGCTGAATGAACTACCACAATACTCCATCACAACTTGGAGGGTATTGAGAGAGACATATATAGAAAGGTTCTTCTCACCATCCAAGAAGTTGCAGATCAAGGTTGCGATTAATGCTCATGAACAGCGACCCAATTAAGTAGTGCATGAGACTTGGGAAAGATTCAGGCAGAAGCTAAAGCAGTGTCCAAATCACAATTTGACTGACGAACACTTGAAAGAGATATTTTATAGGTCTTGTAACTTTGTGACTAAGCTAGTGATAGATGCAACTTGTGGGGGTTTCTTTATGGCTAGGACATTTCAGGAAGCCACAACAATTCTGGATCAACTTGCAAAGGATAATAGGGCTTTGTATACTAAAGATGCAGATTATTCGGGATTCACGTTTGAGATGTCAGTTAAGCAAAAGTGAAAAGAGAAGGAGTGTGATCAAGACATGGCTCACATGAGGACATAGATGGAATTATTGACCAAGTGCCTGTTAGGTAGAGGACTAGAGAAGGTTAAAGTTGTGGATACTGAAAGTCAATATGATGAGCCAGACTTTGATTATGAGAAGAAAGCCAAGTTCTAAATAGTCAGGGGATTTCTGGACATATAAATCTGAGAACCAAGGTCAAAACTTTCAAAAAGAAAATTGCTATGACCGAACCGAAAATCATGACCAAGAAGGGTGGCCGAATAAAGAAAACTTTAAAAATGACAGAAATGGGGTATATGTCCCACCTATAAACCGAGAGCGAGTCGATAACAATAATGGTGGCTCTAAGCTGGAAAAGATGATGGAAAAGGTCCTACAAAAAGTTGAGGCAACTGAGTCTGGAGTCAGAGATATGCGAGGATATCAGCCAGTTGGTGGATTCACACTTTACCTCCATTAAGCAATTGGAGCATCAGATAGGCCAGTTGTCAGCTGCATTTAATTAAAGGAAGACTAGTACTTTGCCTAATGACATGGTGCAAAATCCTAGGAAAGATAGTCAATGCATGGCTACGATAATGAGAAGTGGTAAGGTACTTTCTGACACTATTATTGTAGGCACTGAGCAGACTAAGGATACAACTTTTGAGACTAATGGACAGGCCAAGCATCAGGCAGATAGGGAAGTTTTATTCGATGACAAAGATGAGGGTGATGAGATAGTAATAGAGCAGAAAAAGATAGAAGAGAACAGTGGTACACAACAAACAAAAGTAGAGAGACCTCACCCTTTGCCACCTGTTCGTAGGTCACCACCTCCATTCCCACATAGATTGAAGAAAAAGGCTGAGGATAGCAAGTTTCTGAAATTTATTTCAATGCTTAAGGAAATATCAGTCAACATCCCCTTGGTAGAAGCACTTGAGCAAATGCCAGGTTATGTCAAATTCATGAAGGATTAGGTTACAAAGAAGAGGACAGTTTCTTTTGAGCCAGCTGACAACTTACATCACTGTAGTGCCATTGCTACTAGGTCATTGGTTGAAAATAAAGAAGATCCATGCGCATTCACCATACCTTGTACCATTTGTGCTTTCGATTTTGCAAGGGATCTATGTGACTTAGGCGCTAGCATAAATTTAATGCCGCTAGCCATCTACAGATAGTTGTGCTTGGGATCCCCTAAACCAGCTTCTATGCGGCTGCTGATGGCGGATAGGTCTGTGAAACATTCAGTTGGAATTCTTGTGATGGGTTGGTGAGAGTGGGTAGGTACATTTTTCCTGCTGATTTTTTCATATTGCTAGGTTGATTTTGAGGTTCCTATCATCTTGGAGAGACTATTTTTGGCAACTGGAAGAGCATTGGTAGATGTGGATCATAGAGAACTCACATTCAGACTCAACGATAAAGAGGTAAAGTTCAATGTATGTGCCTCTATAAAGCAACTAACGGATATGATCGTGATATCTGTGCTCGATATTGAGGTTAAAAGTATTATTGATGTGCCTATTGAGAAAAGGCTCATTGTTGAGCCTTTAGTAGCTGTAATCATGAATTTTGGCAGTGATGGTATTGATGGGTATGATGAATCTATAAATGCTTTACAAGGCATGGGTTCACACTCATATTCTTTTAAGAAGCTTGACCTTGACTTAAAGAACATGCCGACTCCACCTGCTAAACCATCCATAGAGGAGCCACCTGTACTTGAGCTCAAAGAATTGCCAGTCCATTTGAAATACGTATTTTTTGTTGAGCATAACACTTTGCCAGTCATTATTGCTGCAAATTTGAGTGAAGAACAAGTTACAACACAGGTGGAGGTATTGCAGAGGTATAAAAAAGCTATTGGGTAGACTATTGCTAATATCATAGGCATTTCTCCTGGCATTTGCACTCACAAAATTCAGTTGTAGGAGGATTACATTCCCAGTATTGAACACCAGAGGAGATTAAACCCACCTATGCAAGAGGTGGAAAAAAAAGAAATTATTAAGTGGTGAGATGCAGGTGTATTCTATCCCATGTCCGACAGCAACTGGGTGAGTCCTATTCAATGTGTTCCTAAGAAGAGAGGTATGACAGTTGTTGCGAATGATAAAAATAAGTTGGTCCCACTTAGGCCAGTCACTGGATGTCGAGTCTGCATGGACTACAGAAAGCTTAATAAATGGACTTTGAAGGATCATTTTCCAATGCTCTTCATGGACAAAATGTTAGATAGGTTGACAGGCAGAGGTTGGTACTGTTTTCTTGATGGGTACTCTGGTAACAACCAGATCTCCATAGCACTAGAGGACAAGGAAAATACCACCCTTACATGTCCTTATGGCACCTTTGCGTTCAAGCATATGCCATTTGGACTATGTATTGCTCCTGCCATATTCCAATGTTTCATGGTGTCTATATTCTCTGACATGGTGGAGGACACTATTGAGGTGTTTATGGATGATTTTTTAGTGGTAAGTTATACTTTCAATGAATGTTTGTTAAGTCTTAATAGGACTTTGCAGAGATGTGAAGAGGCTAACTTAGTTTTTAACTGAGAAAAATGCCACTTCATGGTTAATGAAGGTATTGTGCTAGGTCACAAGACTTCTAAAAAAGGGGGTCGATTAGGCAAAGATAGAGGTGATTGAGAAATTGCCTCCTCTTATCTCTGTAAAGGGTGTCCACAGCTTCCTGGGCCATGCAGGTTTTTATAGGCGTTTTATCAAGGGTTTCTCTAAAATTTCACACCTTTTGTGCAAGTTATTAGAGAATAAGATAAAGTTTTACTTTAATGAGGCGTGCATGAAAGCGTTTGAGTGCTTGAAGGAGAAGTTGATTGCATTCATAATTATTATTGCTCCTAATTGGTCTGCCCCATTTGAGATCATATGTGATGCTAGTGGTATCGCTTTAGGGGTTGTGTTAGGGCAGCAACACAACAATATTTCTCATCCCATATACTATGCTAGCAAAATGCTAAATCCAGCCCAAAAGAATTACACTGTCACCTAGCAGGAACTGATGGCAGTAGTGTACACATTTGAAAACTTTAGAGCATACCTTTTGGGTACCAAAGTGATTATACACACTAACCATGCAACCTTGCGATATTTGATGACCAAGAAGGATGCTAAGCCATGATTGATCAGATGGGTCCTATTGCTCCAGGAATTTGATTTTGAGGTGAAGGACCATAAAGGGAGTGAAAACCAGGTAGCTAACCACTTATCCAGGCTGGAAGATGAAAAAAGAGGTAAGGTTGAGCTTGAAATTGATGATTTTTTCCCAGATGAATAGGTTTTAGCTGCCACTCTTGATCTCATTCCTTGGTTTTCTGATTATGCTAACTATCTTATTAGTGATCTTATGCCTGAAGATCTTACTTTCCACCAGCGAAAGAAATGTTTGCATGATATTCACCGGTATTTCTGGGATGAGCCTTACTTATTCAGGATGTGTGCTGACAATGTCATCAGGAGATGCATCCTAGAAGTATAGATGTTGGGCATTTTGGAGTCCTATCACTCATCACAGGTAGGTGGTAAACACAATAAAAGCAGGACAATGCAAAAGATACTGCAATATGGATACTATTGCCCTACTATTTATAGAGATGCACATGACTTGGTGAAGAGCTATGACCAGTGTCAAAGGCAGGGGAATATATCTAGGCGTCAAGAGATACCTATGACACCAATCCTAGATGTGGAGTTATTTAATATATGGGGCATTGATTTAATGGGGCCATTCATGAGTTCATATGGGATGAAATACATTCTTTTAGCGGTTGATTATGTCTCCAAATAGGTGGAGGCTGTTGCCTTACAAGAAAATAAGAGCAAGAGTGTTATTGGTTTTTTGTGAAGAGACATCTTTTCCAGGTTTGGGACCCTTAGAGCTATCATTAGTGATGGGGCTCCCATTTCTGCAATAAGATCTTTCGTACTCTACTGGCGAAATACGTTGTGCGATAAAATAAGGTAGCTACTCCATATCATCCCCAGTCTAGTGGAAAGGTTGAGGTGTCAAACCGAGAAATCAAGAAGATTCTAGCAAAGTTTGTGAATGCCAACAGAACTGATTGGGGAAAGAAGCTTGATGATGCTCTGTGGGCATATCAGACAGCTTTCAAAACACCCATTGATATATCACCATACCAGTTAATATTTGGAAAGGCTTGTCATTTGCCTGCGGATCTGGAACATAAGGCATTATGGGCTTTGAAAAAGTTGAACTTAAATTGGAGTGATGGTGCGCATATGAGGCTAGATCAAATTAATGAAATGGATGAGTTTCGTTTGTGGGCATATGAAAGTGCTGCTATTTACAAAGAGAGGATGAAACTATACCATGATAGGCATATTGAGCAGTGTCAATTCAGTACTGGAGACAAAATGTTGCTGTTTAATATAAGGCTGAAGTTGTTTCTAGGCAAGCTAAGGTCAAAGTGGTCTGGACCTTTCACCATCGTACAAGTATTTACTCACGGAGTAGTGGAACTTGAAGCTCAAGATGGTCATAGATTCAAAGTGAATGGACAGCGAGTGAAGTGGTACTTAGGATCTTCGAACGAAGTGAAAGTGCTTGAAGAACTCCTACTTGATGGAGTCTGAGCAGTCAAGGTGTGCTCAGTGAGTGCAGGATCTCAGAGGAGGAGAAAAACATGAAAAGTTGGCATATGCTCCCCACTACGGGCACCTATACGGACCGTATAGGGCATTACGTGCCATGCTGGAGTGGTGTGATAAGCATAGTCTCTAGGACCCTCAGGATTACGGAGGGGATTACGACTCGTGAAAGACTTCATAGACTATTTTGCCTTCTGTGAATCCCAGGTAAGGCCCCTCACCTATTATCCAAGTCCACCAATACGGTGAGCATTATGGCCCGTGATAAAATTCACGGACTATTTTACCCTACATGCTATCCCGGTAAGACTACCTTTATTTTGTTCAATTCTCGCATCACGAAAGAGAAATATGATCCATGGTCCTCTTCATGAGTACTTACCATGGGTCGTGAAGCCTAGTTGGCTAAATTATGTTTAGTCGACATAATTTCGACCTGGGTCCAAATTAATTAGGGCTTTTGGTTATTACCCATTTTTAGCACAAAATTTGGGTCATTCTCATTCTTTCTTACTACGTAATAAGACAACGAACACCTCTTCCAAATTCCTTCATAAAAACCCTTCCCTCTCCCAAAGATTCAAAGTACCAATAATGTGTTGTGAGTGTAGTTGTGTGCCCTACTACTTGGAATGGTGTAGTCAACTTGGAACAAATCAAGTATTCATTTCAATTTCATGTATTGTTGCTGTGATCTTGTTCAGACTATGAGGCACATTACAAGTTACATGACTAGGATAGGTTCGAATTTATTATCTCTGTGATGGTTCAATTCATTGTGGTAGTTGAGTTTGAATTTGTGATTATGTGACATAAGAGTCAAGTGTATAATGATATTAGTTTGGCAATGTAAGCATACTTGTGTTTTATATGTCTAAATGGGCTGAAGTTGTTTCAAAGGTTGTAAAGTTTAGTTGTTAATAGCGGAACTAAGAGATCGGGGATGGACCTTCACTACGAACCGTATTGCACTTCACAATCCGTGGTGGAGGCCCATTGTCCTCCCTACCAAAAATTTCCAAGTATAGGATCACGAAAGGCATTACGGATCGTGAAGTTCATCACGGACCGTGGTGCTGTTCTGTGGTTTCTACTCTTAGAAATTTTCTAAGAACTTCCTGAGACATAGCCACTGGAAGGCAATATGGAAGCCTTCACGGCCCGTGACGTTCTCCTATACTGCAACACTTGACATTTTTTCTGAAGAATACAAAAATATTTTTATTTTCAGTTTCCGCTTGTGATCACCCTATGATAGATTGAGCGACGTCACTTCTTAAAGGTTATTGTCATACTTGTATGAATCCCGGGAAAGTCTGAGTACTTGTTTTAATTTGTCGTATCGTTTTATCCAATTACTCACCATTTGGATCTTTTGCAAGTACCATGGCACAACCACGCACCAAGAATTCTTCCCAATACCAACTCCATGACTCCCCGTCTGAAGAATCAGAGCATGAGTCAGAACATGAGTCAGAGAAGGGGTCGAGAAGTGATGAATCAAGTGGGTCAGAGGTCTAAGTGGATACCCATATCTCTCCTCACGCTCCCCATACGACTAGGTCCAAAGAAGCTGCCGAGGCTGAGGCTACTCCCTCCTAGTCTGAAGAGGAGGCAACCGGCTCAGCTAATGAGGCAAGCACGGACGATGCACAATTCGTAGAGGCGAGTAGTGATGCTGGTGAGAAGACTGTTGCTGGTGCTGGGGATGATGGACTGGACTCCATAAAGAAGTTTTCTCATGCAAAGGAAAGTGACCTAGTTGCATACCAAAATTTCATCGCCTTTTTGAGAAATAGGTGGTTGGTTCCGGCCCAACACGATATCTTTCTAAATAGACTAACTAAAGGGTCTAAGGGCTTGTGTAAATTATCCATTGTGCCAGCAGTTTGAGTGGTCCCTAACAACCTCTCCACCCTACTTGAGCTCAAAGATCTATTTTACAAGCATCATTTTGGGTGAATGACTAAAGACCTGAGATATTATGGTGAAAATATAGTCCGAGAGTTCTATTCGGCCTATCCAGCCTCAATGTTCAATGATATGGCTGAGGGGATCTATCAAAATAGAAAGAAGGCATTAGCGTTAAAGCAACCACCATTGAATAAAGTCACAATTTGAGGCATGATAGTGGATATCTCGGAGACTACAATCAATAGGTTCCTATATGGCCCAAAATTTCAGACTGATCTTCAGACATGTCTCTATGAGAACCGACACCACGAGGTTAGTGACAAGGCAAAGATGGGTGATCCTGCAGTGCACCAAATGATTATGAAATGGATCGAAAAACATATTGCCACTGAGGGAGTAAATACGCCATGGGTCACAAATGTGAAGCAGCTGATTACTAAGGCGTCCCTCACGTTTCTAGCTAAGTTTTGGTGGGCCATTATCTGTGCCCATCTTCGACCAACCACGAATGACAACACCCTTTATCCCATGCAGGCATCTCTTATAGCCTTCACTATGGCTCGATTTGAACTACATAGTGGGAGGCTAATTGAATGGGTTGGACTTTCATTCCTATGTTTGATCACTACGTTATGCGAGGCTGCGAGGACAGTGGTAAATCATCACTTTGACAGGCATATCCCAGCAATTAAGTCCACAAATGCGGTGCTCATAAAGGATTTGGACAACCCACTATACAAGTCCAAGATGGGCTGATCTATTGGGACATCACTATGCCTACAGGCCCACCTCCTCCTACTCTTACTTTGGAGGGTAAAACTTCATACCTTCTAAAAGAAGAGGCCATCGAGCAGCCCAAGAGTGACACCAGGCCTACCTCATCTATACCTGTATTTTTAAGTATGATAATAACTGTCCTTTATGCACTCCTTGAGCGAATGGTACAGGATAAGAGGTAGACATGGGTGTTGGTTGATCAGGTGATTGAGCGACTACCCAGGTAGTCCATACACAGATACAAGGGGAGGCTACTCATATTTGAACCAAGCTTTGATAGGAAGTGACACTAATACAAAGCCGTATTGATGGCCTTGAGGCGCACATCACTTCTCAGAGTAGTCATCTAGGTGATGCAGATATTGAGTCCTTAAAGAAAGAGCTTGCTGCCTTAAAAGAAGCTGTAGGTAAATTGGAAGCAAAGTCATCTTCTACTATCCTAGTGAGTGCTACAAATATATTCCTACAGTTGTTATCAGTATCGCCCACACTTGTACAACTAGATAGAGTTTGGGGTTCTGTTTTAACACCTGATCCTGATAAAAAAGGCAAGGAAAAGAAGCGGCGACAGGAAGATGATTTCCTAGATGATGCAAAAAGGGATAGAAGAGCACAGAGAAAAGAGAAAATAAGGGCTTAGCGCGCTTCTATGAGAGAATTTCAAGACAAATAAGAGCTTGAGAAGAAGGAGCTTGAGGCTTCTAAGGCTGGAGCATCATTCAGTGGTGCTGCACTTTTTGGCACTCTAGATGAGACTGTGAGTGAAGTGCCTCATAGAAAACTTACTCTTTCTACAGGTGATAACCCTTTAGGAGAGCCTACACCACCACCGACTAATGCCTAGGGCGTCGCAAGTATGATCACTCCCCTTGTACCTATTATTGAGTCTGTTGACGTGTAATTAAGGACAATGCACACTCTTTTGATAGGGGGTGGGGCATCTCTAAAGCTTGGAGTTTTTGTTGCCATATTTCTTTTCTCTCAAGCATATATCCAGTAGAACTGGCATGTTTAGGATTATTATTATGTAAATACAAGAGTGTGTAGATGGATACATTAGCCCATGAAAGAAAGGAGTTGAATTGAACTAAAATGACTCATAACTAAAATTTTTATGAAACACTATGTGATTGATCTATTTTTTTTTAAAGCTGATGTGTTAGGATTTGTGTAGGACATGATACATATTGACTTGTCAATCAAATGCTAGCTAGGACTTGACTGGGTTGATTAGTGCTTAATAGTATAACATATGTGCCATGTGCGTGTGAGCTTAACTACTTAGTTCGAACAATGCACCTATAGGCTAGAACTTGCCTGTTTTTTCTTACTAAAATGATTGAATAGCCTTTTTAGAACATGATCATAGGCCATTGTTGATAATGAGTCACTTAGCCTAAATTGAACTAGCCAAATGAAATTGTACCCTTTGAACCAAAAAAATTAGAGCTTTAATGAACCTTTTCTTTGAATAACCAAAATCCACCTTCCCTTGCTGTCAATGAATCCAAATTTTGGACCTGGTCCCTCCAAAGACATTGTGGACCCTAACTCAGGCCAAAAGCCTAAGTTGAGGGTGGATATTATTAGGATAATTAGTTTTGTTAACTTTTCTCTTGGCCCTGGTCCCTTTTAGGTGATTATGTACTTCAACTCAGGCTAAAAGCCTAAGTTGAGGGTGGTTACCATAAGGAAACTAGAAAAGTTAGGGTATGAAAGGAATGGTAGAGTGAAAGGAAAAGAAAATCACGGGTTGAGTCAGCAAATGAAAAAGAAAATGCTATGCAAAAATGAGTCCTAAAGAAAAAAAAGAATGAAATAGAGTGAACAACAGAGGAAACCACACCCAAAAAAGAAGAATGAGGAAATAAGGCAACAACAAGAATTTGGAGGGTTGAAAACAAATAAGCTAAGCCAAAGTAGCGTTTGGAGGGGCAAAGTAGTCACTTTTATCCTAAATATATCCTACCCTAACCTAGAGCCTATGTTACAAGCCTAAAAAGTTCTATTGTGATCCCAACAGGATTATTCAAGAGTTGAAGTATTGAAAATAAGGGCAAGCCTATGGTCTTTACTTCTGCATTGTTTGAATTTCTTTTGAGAGCGTGAGAGTTTGGTTCCAGTCTCTGTCTATTCTCTATACACTATGAGAGAGACTTTTTTGTGGTGAGGTCACTATGATTATATTGTTGAGTTGCTATATTGCCTGGTACATTGTCAGTTGCATTTGTTTGGTTGATTGTGAGTAGTGTTATGTCGTAAATAGATCCTTGTGAGTTAGTTGGACTGCCAGTGTATTGCATAGTGGAAAATGAGTCATGATTAATGATATGAGTTATTATATATCTATACTACGGTCTTTTGTATTTATGCGTCATGTTGTTTTGTTTTGTGTTATTGCTTGAGGACAAAAAATGGTTCTAAGTTGAGGATGTTGATGTGTCACATATTTACGACATTTTCGACGCTTAAAATAGTGAATTAGTGTGCGTTTCAAGCATGTTTCTATAGATATGATATGGTTTTTGTTTATTTTGTAGAAAAACTAAGTCACGCCAAGTTTTGATGATTCTGTGGGTCTGAGTACTGATTTACTGAGTGTTGAGGAGTATGAGCCTCACCACAAACTGTAGTGCCTTTCACGGGCTGTGGTGGTGGTCATGGAGATGATGAGAGAAGGAAGCTATGCCAAAGGTGCTAAGTTCAATCGCATGGAACCCACTACGGACCGTAGTGCCTTACACGGGTCATGGTGGGTATTATACTACTGATCTTGTGAAGGTGCTGATGGTACAAACTTTGGCAAAGTGTAACTCCACGGGACCCATCACAGGCCGTGGAGTCCACTATGGATCATGCTGGATGATCGTGAAGGCTGAGGGCAGATGTGGGAGAATTGGCAAAGTTTATCACCACGGAGGTCAGTACAGACCGTATTCCTTACCATGGGCCGTGAAGATTGCCCGTGAAGAAGTGAAGAGTTACAAAGTATTGAAACCCAAGTTAAACACTACGGGAGAAAGACCACGGACTGTGAACTCCAATACTGTCTGTGGTGGTCAAGCATGAAATGTGCCGACTTCAATTTTCCTAGTTGGTTTAGGATTTGGTTTTGCATTTCTATAAATACCCGAATTTATTTTATTTTTAGGGTTCAGCGTTTTTACTAGTTTTTGAGTACTTATGAACATAGTGAGACTATAGTTAGTTACTTTTGGAGATTGATTCTTGATATAACATTTCGATTTTCATCCTTTATTCGTGACTCATGTGATTGGCTCAAGATTGACTTCTTCATCTGCGTAGGTATTAATTCATGAATTCTTCACAATTTTTTGTTCTTTTAATTAAAAGTATGAGTAGCTAAACCCATAATTAGGGTGGAAACCATGATGACTTAACTAAAATAAGCAAAAGTAGGATTGATATTCTTGATTTTGTTTTGAATGTATCGTGATTTTTTCATTCAAAAGTCTTTCTTAATAAGTACACGCATTAAGAACTTGCCCGTATTTATTGCTTTTTCGGGAAGGAGGTGGTGATTAGGAAAAGAATTTTACAACAAAAATTTGAAGAGTCTAGCTTTGAAAGAAGGGATAAACTTCGTCTATGTTACTTGAGACTGGGAGGAGATAGTACTCTGGGATCCAGGGCAAGTGTTAGTAAAGTATACATTCTGAGAACAGGAGGAGATGAATGAAATACGTCTAAAAAAGACCAGGAGGTGAATTAGGTATTACCTAACTCACTAGATTTTGCATGTAATACAATGAATGATATCATGAATATGATTGACCTATTAACATACAAGTCATGGGGAACACAATCCTTGTCTAGTCTTTATAGTTTTACAACTTTAATCTTATTTACTTCACTTTACATTTTTACTTGTTCTAAATTAAAATCAAAACCCCCACTTTTATTTTATGAAACTTTATTTTAGGGAAATAGAAATTACAACTGAATAGTGATAGCTAATAGAACTTGTTTCAACCTATTCTCTGTGGGTTCGAACCCGACTCTTAGTAGGGTAAGCTATTCTACTAGTGATCGTCTATATCTATTTTAAGAGGTGTAATTGAGCGTTAAAAGTTTGGCCGGCTACTCTTGTAGATTTGTTGAAAGGTTCTCATCCATATCTTCACCATTGTCTAAGATAACTCGAAGGAACGCCAAGTTCCAATGGTCAGATGCTTGCGAGAAGAGTTTTCAAGAATTAAAAATAAGGTTGACTACTGCTCCAACGCTATCCTTACTCGAGGGAACATATGGTTTTGTTATCTATTGCGATGCATCCAGAGTTAGATTGGATTGTGCATTAATGCAGAAGGGCAAAATTGTTGTTTATGCTTCCAAAAAACTTAAGATTCATGAAAGGAGCTTCCTGACTCATGACCTTGAGTTGGAAGCCATAGTATTTTCTCTCAAGATTTGGCATCACTATCTTTATGACATGCATATCGATGTGTTCACAGACCACAAAATCTTATAATATGTGTTTACTCAGAAAAAGATGAACCTGAGGCAGAGGAGATGACTTGAGTTGCTCAAACATTATGGTATGAGCATTCCCTATCACTCAGGTAAAGCTAATGTTGTTGTTAATGCTCTTAACAAGTTATCTATGGGGAGCACTGCCCTTGTAGAAGAGAGAAGGAAAGAATTGGTCAGAGAGGTGCATAGGCTTGCACGTCTAGGTGTTAAACTTATTAACTCTAGTGAGAGTGGTACTATTATTCGGAAGGGGGCTGAATCATCTCTAGTTGCAGCGGTAATAGAAAAGAAAGATCTAGATCTTATTCTCCTCTAGCTAAAAGACGATGTTCACAAGTAGAAGGTAATGGTTTTTGCAAAAGGGAGAGATGGAGTGTTGAGGTATCAAGAGGGATTGTATATTCCAAGCATTGATGGCATTCGAGAGAAGATCATAGTAGAGACCCATAACTCAAGGTACTTCATCCATCCATGTGCTACAAAGATGTACCATGACTTGAGATAAGTGTATTAGTGGAGTGGAATGAAGAGGAATATAGCAGAGTTTGTGTCCTAGTGCCTGAACTGCCAACAAGTTAAAGTTGAGCACCAAAGGCCTTGTGGAGTAGCTCAAAATATAGAAATTCCATAATAGAAGTGGGAGATGATCAATATGGACTTTGTTATAGGATTACCGCAGTCTCGTAGACAACATGATTTTATATGGGTGATTGTGGATAGGATGACCAAATCAACCTATTTCTTGCTAGTTAAGACTACGGACACCGTAGAGGATTATGCCAGACTGTACTTTCTAGAAATTGTTACATTGCATGGGGTTCCTTTGTCTATCATCTCAGATAAGGAGCTCAGTTCACTGCCCAGTTTTGGAAGTCATTCAAGAGAGGTTTAGGTTCAAGAGTGAACCTTAACACTGCTTTCTATCCATAGACAGAGGTCAGGTAGAGTGCACAATACAGACTTTGGAGGATATGTTGAGGGCCTGCATTATTGACTTCAAAGGTAATTAGGATGATCATTTACCTCTTATTGAGTTTACATGCAATAATAGCTTCCATTCGAGAATTCAAATGACTTCCTATAAAGCTCTATATGAGAGGAGATATAGATTGCTGATTGGTTGGTTCGAGGTTGGTGAAAATGAGTTGATTGGGCTAGACTTAGTTCACTAACCCATGTAGAAGGTAAAGATCATCCAAGAGAGGTTGAAAACTGCTCAGAGTTGCCAAAACTCCTACACTAATATTATGAGGAGAGATTTGGAGTTCAAAGTGAACAATTGGATATACTTGAAAGTTTCACCCATAAAGGATGTGATGAGATTTGGAAAGAAAGAGAAGCTTAGTCCCTGCTATATTGGTCCCTATCAGATTGTGATGAGGGTTGGTAATATAGCCTATGAATTGGAGTTGCCCCCAGAGTTAGTAGCTATTCATCCCATGTTTCATATTTCTATGCTTAAGAAGTGTGTGGGAGATCCTTCACTTGTTGTCCTGACCGTGAGCATTGGGTTGAAAGAGAGTTTGAGTTATGAAGAGATCCCATTTCTGATTCTTGATCGTCAGGTTCGCAAATTAAGAATAAAGGAGGTAGCATCCATCAAAGTTCTATAGCGAAATCAGTTTGTTGAAGAGGCTACCTGGGAAGCTGAAGAGGATATGAGATCTAGATACCCCCATATATTCATGCCTCCTAATGATGATGTTAATGGTAATGTTCCTTTTCCCTATCTTTGATTTGAGGTTCATTCCGAGTTTGAGTATTTGATATGTATTCTTGAGTTTGAGTAGTTGATTGTTCAAATGTCTGATTGTTAAGTTCTTGATTTTATTTGTACCTTGAGTAAACCCTTAGCTTTGTCTTCATTTGAGGATGAATGATCCCAAATGGGGGAGATATTGTAATATTCCGTGTTATCCTAACCTAAACTAGGCTTGATGACTACGAGAAAGTTGAGGAAAAGAACTGACCTTGAGGACCACGAGTGTCCTCTACAATTTGTAGGGGGTTCTATGAGTCATAGGGATGACTCCTAGACCCTTCCCAATACTTAGTAAAATATGAAATTCTAAGAAGACACCTACAACTGCCATTACGAGTCGTAATAATTTCTACGAGTCATTTCTACGACTCGTAGGAACACCTGACACTTAGCAAAATTTCAAAACTAAAAGGGCATGTCTACGAAGGATGTTGATGAATTGTCAAAGTTCCTACGAGTCGTAGAAATGACCCGTAGAGAAACTTCAGAGACTCATTATCTCTTAGAATTTTAAAACCTGCAAGGCGAGTAGTGTTTACGACTCGTGGAGAAGTTTGGGACTCGTAGATTAGAGTTGTACACCTCTGCCCTTTTCAATCCAAGACTACGAATGGGTTTCTATGACCCGTAGAAGTTTTTACGAGTTGTAGAACTGACCTGTAGATGAAAAAATTTCATATTTTAAGGAGGGGTATTCGTGTCTATTCCCACCCTCCCCAAACTAAAACCTTGACGTTTAGGGACTAAATTATGTCCCTTATCAGTACCCTGAATGCTTAATACTCTCACTAACACTTTGACTAATTAAGAGTGAGGATTGGAGAAGAGGAGAAAGGCTAGGGTTCAAGTTCTTCAAGCGAGGTCTTTGAGTTCTCGATTGTTTTTTGGGTCCAGGTATGTAAGGCTGAACTAAAACATGGATTTTTTTCCTCCATGTGTCCATGATTGTCATAGGTTGATTGTGAATGGATTGAGTCCCCATTAATGTGTTCTTGAGAATTTCTTTTTTATATTTTACACATTTTATTAATTATTAATAAGTTCATGATTTTCTACAAACAAATTTCCTTGAACATATGATTTGAACTACTTGTTTCATAAACCCTAAAAGCTTGTTGATTGATATTGAATTATACATATCTAAAGATTGAGTCTAGAGACTTGAACTTATGAGTGTATGATTGTGATTGGGAGGTGAACATGATGACAGTGTGGATGAACCGATAGTCCTGTATATTTTCATAATTGAACCCAAATGAATGGTCTTAACTGATTGTTGTCATAAATTATTATTTAAAACTTCTATTAAATAAATGATTGGGAATGATTTGGAAATGGATTGGTTGAGATGATTGATTTGATAGAACTGATGAAATTGAAAGAGTCCGATAGAGACTTATTGATTTGGTTTGATTTGGATTGATTGTATTATGAGCTTTGAGTCTTGGGAGGAGTATCGATCATCGAATTGGGTAAGAGTAAGTAATAACTCTAACCCAATAACTACATCGCCAAATGTAGGAGACGATTGAACTATTAAGTCGGATGTTTCCTAAATTATTGTCCTGAAATAATATGACTTGATTGGTTTTGGATCCATGATTGGTTGATTCGTTCTTACCCTGGAAAGGTATTGAACGGATGTGACAACAATTTTGACTTATTGTACTATCACTGGCCCATAAGTGATGATTGTCGGATAAAAACAACTCCCATATAGGTCTTCATAGTACTCTAATTGGATTGGATTAGATTGTTATGATTAGTCTCTGCCTAAATCTTACACTTGCTTTAAACTTTTGACATCCTGATTGAGTTTTGTACCCTTGATTGGGTTACTAGAGTTGAGTTTATTCTACATTATGCATGTGTCATTCTGCCATTTTATATACTCGTACATCTACTGACATCTATTTGGATCTGCATCATTTTATGATGTAGAGACCGGTACTAGAGATCATTAATAGAAGCATCGTTGAGGATCTATACGTATTCATCTGATTGGTAAGTCCTCCTTACTTTTGGAGGATACCATAATTATCTTTCTAGCTTTTGAGTTTAGTTGTCTTAATTTGATTTGAGGTAGCCATGAGCTTATCATTGGAACCACTAGACAGTTGATAGAGGCTTCATAGATTAGATTGTTGATGTTGTTGATTGATTTTGTTTCTGGTTAGTTTCATTCATACTAGTCTTGTTGATTTGATTGATTAGAAAGATTGTTAGCCTTTGGCCTCATTTATGAGTAGTATTCTTAGTGAGTTGAGTCTTTCACTGATAGAATGTGATTGAATAAATGTGTGATTGGACTAAGTAGTTCGCTTGAGGACCAACAATGGTCTTCGAGTGTCGGCCACGCCCAGGGTACCCTCCCGGGGTATAATAATGCAGGAGTCATCGGATTCCATGTTTTAGCTCGCATAGTTTTAGATGCCAGGTAAAGTCCTATCCCACACAGTTTCAATTTAGTTGTGAATTCTTATGGATGATTATGGCATTCTTTTGATGCCTTGACCAACAAGATAAATATTTTAATGTTTTCATGACTTTACACATGTTTTAAAGATATTGGTCTTGCATCCCATGATTCATATTGATTATGTCTTATGTTTATTGTTCATGCATATTCTCACATACTTAGTGAATTCCATGTACTAACACATACTTTTTGCTTATATTGTATCATAATATAGGGGACGACGTTCATGTTCATCCTCCTCCCAATCATGGCTAGAGTTTACTATTAGCTTCTCATTGGTGAGTCCTCACAGTTCGAGAATATGACATTTATTTCACCTTTGACAGTTATACTTCATTACTCTATATTTTCTATTGGGTGAGCTAGGAGATTGGCTCATCCTCCCATCTAGTATTAGAGGCATATCAAATAGTATGAGTCTATGTTATTGCTTTCCCATTTTGAGACTTATGTTCTACATGAGATTTTGCTTTCGTATTTTGATTTAGTTTTATTGCTTAATTTCCTTATGTATGTTCATGAATGATATGCTAAGACGCTTGATTGGAGTTCTTCGGGATTCTAATCTCCGTGTTATGACTAGGCCCTAGGTCAGGCCGTGACAATATCATTATGGATTCTGTGTTATGTTCCTTAGTTCCTTGTTTTCTTTTAGTAAATTCCACATTTACCCTTGTTGAGGGTTGTTTAGGCTTAGCTGTCTAGGTTGGATAAGACAGATGTCATGACACCCAATTTTGGATCGTGACAAATTGATATTAGAGCCCTAGGTTCGTAAGTGTCAGGTGTGTACAAGCCAAGTCTAGTAGAGGCTATGAAGATTGTTAGGAAATATCTTTTTTTTCATTCATTCTCCTCGTGTGTGGTTACTTTTGCGAGAATTGAGTTGTCGCGTATTCTTTTGTCAGATAACTAGGATGAGAGTTGATGTTCCTGGTAGAGGTGAGGAGGCAATTCCTGAGCATGTTGTTGAGACCCCAGCTAGAGGTAGAGGTAGAGCTCGTTTGAGGGAGAGAGGTCGAGTTCGAGGAGCAGCTCCTACTAAAGTCCATATCAGAGGTATCTACCCCGAGTCAGAGGTGGATGCTATAGGGGATCAGATTACTCCAGAGTATGCGGCTTCATCCTTTCTTCAAGACACCTTGCTGAGGGTTTTGGGTGTACTTGAGGGTGTTACTTAGAGTAGAGGTGCGACAGGCACACCACATGGTTCTCAGACCAGAGTAGGGACTCAGACCCTGTATCAGTATTACGTCCTGGTCATTCATGTCTGGTGGAACAACCACCAGTGGATTAGAGAGTTTATGGTGATCCTCTATCGGGAGTTGGAGTTCAGGACACACCTTTGCTAGTGTTATCTGATGAGGAGCAGTGTCGTTATGAGAAGTTCAGAAAGGTAGATCCACCTCAGTTTTAGGGTAGAAAAGGTGAGGATGAACCTGAGTTCTTGGTTGTGTGCTAAAAGTTGCTTGAGACGGTTGTTTTGGCTACTTCACATGGGATCCGCTGCACTACACAGTGGAGGTGGGTTATCCAAGGGCTTAAATATTTAATTTTACAAAAAATCATTTTAGCCAATAATAGTGTGGTGGCAGTGGAAACATTTACAAGATTGAGAACGAGCATTTAATGCTATCACATGAAGATTAAAGGTGTTATCTATCAACATATATATAAAATGCTATCTACCTTATATATGTAAAAAAAATGGTAGAAATTCATCTTGGATAAAGGTTACTTCCTATAATAATAATTTTGTTAACATAACTAGATTATTATCTCTGTTAAAATATTAATAAATTATAAAACTCTTATAAATAATGCTTGTACAATTTTATTTCATCTAAAGAATTTTTGATAAATGTATAAGACATTTTTGGAAGGAAATCAAAATATATTTTAAATCAAATTTTAATTTAAACTCAATATTACTGAATCATGTGCGGTGTTATAATAAAACTCTCAAATTTAGGCTTGTAAGCCTTTAATACGAGACGATGGACAACCGTAGACACCTGGGGTGTTACATTAAACTCATAAGGAAATATACACCATATTAATAAAATATCGCCTACGAAAAATATTATCAAATTATCACATAATGCAAAATGTTGCTCAATTAGGAAAATATTTCTTTACTTATCTATTTCAAGTAGACACATAACATGTAATGTATGAACTAATATGTCATTCATAATTTAGGTATTGAGCACGAAAGGACACATACTCATATAAAGTACGAATATGTGAGTTCAATAAGAAAATCTTAATGCAATAGAGAAGCTACTCGAATCCTCAATGTATTACTGCCTTACTGTGAGTATCATATTGGATCATATATTATTTATAAAGTTACACACAGAAGTAGTAGATATACCAATAAAGCATAAGGAATTTCTCGCGATAGGAAATTTTTTAGTTACTCATTCTCTATAGCTATAAGAATACGTGTCATGTAAAAACACAAGCTATGACATGTAAGATAGACAGAAAACCTCATTTTTTATTTAAACATTTGGTCCATTATCAAGTGACACCTTGATATACACACATGTACTCTATGTCCTTCAAATATGTAAGTCACAGGCATATCGTAAATGGACAATCAATCCCTATAGGATTTAATATTTGCACTAAACGTATTTGGTACATACAATATATAAACGCCATGTATCTCATGAAATTGACAATTCAGGACATACGTAGAATATACAAAAATAATTTCTTAGGGACCACAACATATAACCCCTAAACCACAAATACGATCAATAAATGAGGATATGTTTAAACACATATACTTATATCTTACAAACTATTAAACGTATATTATACAAACATTTTAATATAGGTGCTCTAATCTTATGTGTTTTGAAAAGTATATAATATCTAAATGTATGAACCATGTCATGTATCACATAAATAAATATTTTGTAAGGTGCGTAACATGCGAGCAATTAGCCTATGATAGATGGCATAGTGAAATGCAGTCACATGTTTCGTGAAGTAGGTACCATTTAGGCAAGAAATCTATTGATCATGCATGGAGTGTGATATTATTCATCAAAGTACATAGTATGTAGCACATAAACATATTAATTATTAAGCACATAATATTTTATCTAAGACTGATCTAGCATGATACTTTTAGCATGAAAAAATTAATTACTGATATGCAAAAATATGACATATAATCTAATATTTTATGAGATAGCATATACGCGAATAAGCTTTGAACCATTAGTATATGTGCTGACATTTTCTTGATAATATATAATATAAACACATTTTCTTTGAGATCTAGAGTATAAGCAATTGATTTGGATAAAAGAAATCTAGGGACATATGATCTATGAAGAGCATGTATGAAGAGCATGTATGTAGATAATCCTGAAGGAACACCTGATATATAACTATTAGGCTTTATGCAACAAGAGACATATTCATACATAGTTTGTAGTTTTTGAAATAAATATATATTTACGTTCTGTAGACAATAAATCATACGTCATTTGAGTGGTTAAACTTCAACACACTAATTATACAGAACTTTAGAAATATGTATAATACTCAAACAAATTATCTACGAGGTATACAACATATATACAAGTGGTCTACAATGTCTATACCATACAAGCTATAAATTATTGACTTGTGGATGTACATCATTTAATGTGTATACATGTAATATGTAATATGAGACATGTAATATATGAGGCCTTATCTTACAAAATATATTACATGTAATTACATTTTTTATTTTTAAAAAATAACTTCTCGATAATGAGTCATTCCACGTATAGCCTATCAACAAAGAATCTAAAATGAAAATTACATAAAAACAATTATCGAAAAAATAGTACTCATGTATCGATATCTTTGTGAAATATATAACATGTAAGCACATTATTTATAAAATAAGTGACATGTAACCAATGATTCATATAATGTATAATCTATATATGTGTGCTATATATAAATATTTTAAGCAATTTACGACATGCAGACAAATAAATTATGACATGTGGTATATGATCTATAGGGCGTATGCACACAATAATGGGATCGAGTCTTTCTGAAAATAAGTAATATATAAGCAAATGACTCATAAATCACGTAATCATGTAAGTATTTATCTTACGAAGCATATAACATATAAATAACTAGTTCATGTAACACATAGCACATAGGTAAGCCTCACTGAAAAAGTTAGTAAGCCCCTTGTGGGTCAACAATCAATTTTTGATAAAATTACAAGTAAATTTATACTACCATCTTATGGGCCAACAAATAAAAATACTCTCCACTTATCTTATTAGCTTCGAAGGATTCATAGGGTAGCGTAATTACTCAAATAATACTACCATATTATGACAACTATTCTAAAGAGTTTAAAATATAATAAAATACTTCCTTATGAGATAGTTCACACATAACATTTACGATACAAGTTCTTACGAGAATAAATCAAATGATCATTAGAGGACATGAGATACCTCATATGGATCTAGGGAGCTTTGTTACCCCTATACACATTATAACACAAAATAATAGACAGACATCAAATACATAACATGAATCCTATAAAATCTTTATATGGTGAACTCTTATTATCTCTCTTCCTGTACGGACTCAGACTGAAGACATACCATAAATTTAGTCATAATAGAAATATGAGATAAATAATACTTAACAACTTAGAAGCTAATTTATCAAATACTTTCTATTACTAAATTAGGAGCTACAAGTACTTGTTGATTCGAATTACTAAGAATAAATGACATGATGATTTTTTTTTAAAATATTTTTGTAGAGAAATTTTACAAATAATCAAGAATACCATTCATGATTAACAACTTAAATATAAAACGTGAAGAAATATAACAAGATATATAATCAACAATGTGAATAAATTAATTATTTAAAGTACCCCCTTTTCTTTTAAGCTTTCATAAAGAACATTTATGCAACAACATTAATGTTGAGGAGAGAGTGCATGTAACATGTAACATGTAGTATGGTCACAGATACTTTATAAAATTAATAAAATATACTTAATGAGTCACATAATATGTAACTGCAGACAAGGGATTGGTGCTACAAATAATGTGTAAATTATTAACTACAAAAGGACACTTAGCATGTAAGCTAGTGAACCTATGAAAACAGTGTCATGTATACCCTTACATCATGAAACATGTAGTGCATATAAACTTACAAACAAATATACTTTAACATATTAATATATAGATTTTTTTATTAACTTACTCTTGTAGGCATTCAATACTATGACCAACTCTAAGATTCCAATAGGGTCATATAATCTAAAACATAACTAGCATGTAGGTAGGTATATAAAATATAGACTTCTGTATATAAATGGCGACATATAAGAAATTGGTCTGATATAGTTCATTTTTCATGGACAAATTACTTATAATACAAACATCATAAAATATATAATCTCCAAAATAGGAAGAAAAAAATAGCGTATAACTAACAACTTATAAACCAAGAGACAAGTAATAGTTAACTTTTAAGACGCGTATCACACCTAATTCTATCAAGTAAACTATAAAAGATGCACATATAAACTTATAACTTAATTCACTAGATAACTACCACATATGTATTGCTCCTTTAGACCTGAGAAGAGTCGTTGTAACACCCCCCAAAATGTTTCCCTAAGATTCGGACCCTTCTTGTATTCGTATAGGGTCGAACTCAATTATTGTGAAGTATATGCATGAGTTAAGATGATTCCCTGAGAAATTGAAAAGTGTTAGAGGTAATGCGGGGTCACAAAGGACCCCTAGGACCAAGCTAAGTCCAAAAGATTCATCGTGGCTAAGTTTTAGGATGAGTTCTTATAAGAGGTCAACTTCTAATGATCCTATCTTTTGAAAGACGACAATATGGTGGACCACGACCTATTAAATTAAAGGTCATCGAGTCTTCTTTCCAATGCCACCAAGAATGTAATTTTTGGAGTTTGGAGTCAAAAGATATGACGATCCTAAGACGAACTAGCACGGCAGGAACTTCAGGCCTGGGTTGCAATTGCTGGAGATCTGGGCTTGGCGCCGCAGTGGCGCGACGCGCCACTATCGTGCCAGGAACAAGCCTCAGTAGTTTGGTCCCTGGCGCAGCGCACCACTACGAGATGTGCAGGGTTTTCAAGCCTATTTTCTAGAACCCAGAAAACTTGGGCTTGGCGCTGTAAGGGCGCGATGCGCCACTATCGCGCCATAAAACAACCTCATTAGTTTGGTCCTTGGCGCGATGTGCCACTAGCAGATGTGCAGGTTTTAAGCCTATTCGACTTGGCGCCGCAGTGGCGCGACGCGCCACTATCGCGCCAATAACGTTTTAACCTATTTTCCAAAAATTTTAGAGAAAGGGCAGTTTGGGAATTTTCCCAAATTATATATACACAAGCCTTGAACATTTTTGGACCATATTTTCAGTCCCTCTCTCTCTCTCTAAAAGCCCTAGAAAATTTCCCTCTCCTCTTCTTCTTCTTCTCCAAATCCTTCTCCAACAAGAAGTGCCTCCAAGAGCTTCAAGATTCAAGCTCTCCATTGAAGACCCAATATCAAGGTTTTCTTCAAGTCTTTACTAAGGTATGTAAGGCTACTCAAAGCATGGGTTGATTCCACCCATGTTCCCTATACTTTCTTTGAGGTTAAATGTCTATAAGAATGGAGTTTCTTGGTAGGTTTATGTTCAAATGAGTCTTGTCATCTATTAATTTGATTCTTATTATGTTGATGTTGTTGAGCTAAGAAAATTTTAAAATCTTCTTGTTAGCATGAGTCGATGAATATGAGTTGTTAACATACTTTGTTGATTTCCTTAACCATGTGATTAGGTTAAATATGTCAATTTTCTTAAATGTGTTATTCCTCTTGAATTGTTGATTTAAAACCTTGGAGTTGTGATGAGTCCTAAGGATGTGATAAATGAGAAGAGAACTTGTTGGTTATGTTTTTAGGTTGTTATAAATGCGCATCTAAGTTAGACTTGATTGAGTTGAATTGAGGATAGAGTTGATGAGTTGGCAAGGCTCTAAATGAGACTAGCCGTGATGACTTGTTTGAGTTAATTGGATGGAGTTTTATGAGCATGGAGTCATAGGAGGAGTATTGAGCACCGAAGTAGGTAAGAGTATTGTCCATACTCGAACCCCATAAACTACGCCGCCAACATAGGGAGGGATGGAACCATTAAAGTCGGATGCTTCCCATGGGATCGAACCGATAAAGTCGGATGTTTCCCATTTTATTGTCCTGAAATGATAGGACTTGACTGATCGATGAAATCCATGATTGGTGACTCGTTCATACCCTGGCAAGGTATGAACGGACGTGGCAACAACATCGGCTTGTTGTACTATCACTGGCTCATAAGTGATGATTGTCGGATAAGAGAAACTCCCATTTAGGTCTTGATAGTACTTTGAGTCGGTTTGAGTTGAGAGGCATGTGATTTGGGTCCGTCTAACCCATTTCTTGTTAGACTTAGGATACTTGATTGAGTTGTTTCCTTCCTTTTGAGTTGAGATTTCCGAGATGGTTTGACCCTTTCTGATGTTGTATTATTCGGCCATTTAACATACTCGTACATTCCATGTACTGACGCCATTTGGCCTGCATTGTTTCATGATGCAGAGACAGGTACTAGAGGTCATCAGCCGGCGCACCATTGAAGATCTACACACTCCCAACTACTTGGTGAGCCCTCCTAGCTTCCGGAGGATGCCAAGACTTTCTTTATAGTTTTGTTTTGTTTTCCTTTATTTTTGCTTGTTGGTAGCCATGGGCTTGTCATTGACACCTCCTAGATTGTTGATAGAGGCTTCATAGACTGGAGCGTAGAAATGTTGGATTGTTCTTTTGAGTAGTTCTTCTATAACTGGTTGTTGAGTTGATGGTTATTTGGCCTTTGGACCTAAATTATGAATAGTATTTCATTGATTGAGTCTTCCGCTGAGAGAATGTGATTGAATGAATGTGTGACTGGACCAGGTGGTTCTCTTGGAGGCCAGAAATGGCTTTCGAGTGCCGGCCACGCCTAGGGTACCCTCCCAGGGCGTGACAGTCGTATCCTATCTAGGAACTTCATTTTACACATATATTACACGTAATTCACTGATTTAGATAACATTTTTTTATGTATCAAAAGTAACCACTTGTTTTTTCATGATAAATAAGTGACAATATATCCCCTAATACTCTAAGTATTTAACTTATGCCTAATCCCTTGATTTTTTGACTCTAACATTTGATTGCATAATAATCGCCTTTTTGAAAAAACATAATAAAATAAATCCTTACATATACATCCTCATAAAATAATGAATATACTTACTCATGAATTGAGTGCTTATAAAAGGACTATCATAAGTTACTATCCAATCGAGGTATATGAAGACATGCATTTTATAGAAATTATCCATATGACTAGGTATTATAAGCTAGAAATTGACTCCTTGGCAAAACTAGCTTTTGTCCTAATATAATGTTGCCTTCAATAGATACAATTTAAATGACACTAAGCAGAATGTGAATTAGAAGTAACTTCCTATGTCTTATCTCTATCGACGATCTAAATAATGAAACAATAGCAACTACCTCTAAAAGTATGGTAGCCTCCTGATTATAAGTGTGGTGCACAACAGACCCATAAGTAAGACTCCACTAAACACGACTTCTGGACTTCCTAGAACACGACCCTCTCTGATACCAAATTTGTCATGCCCCAAACTAGGAGAGCGCAACGAGTATTCATTACCTTATTTAGCCAATCTAGCTACTGAAACATAATGAAAGTAAAACATTGAGGGCCAAAAAGGCTGCCTCAATAACATGCTGAAATAGGATAACTAGACTGGCAAGGTCAGAACAATATCAAAGCCATAATGAATGAGCCGACAAGGCCACCCTAACTAATAAAGAACTAGCACCGACAAGGCTGCAACTAAAGCCATATATACAATAAGCCCACAAGGCTATAAATGCAAGCTCAAAAGACTCAATAGAGTATGTCCACAAGTCTCTATGAATACTACAACCCAAACAGTTGGGAAAAGTCCCCAACGATATCTAAATTATATACAAAACTCAAGTAAGTAAAATCTACATACAACCAACAGTTCTAGGAAGAATGGAGCTTACCACTCCTCAGGTGAGACAACACCCCTTCGAGCAGGATCTCTGTCTGAATCTGCAGTATGAATGTAGCAATGAATGAAAATGTACTGGTATGTAGGGTGGAAAATTAAATCATAAATTGCTATAATAAAAGGGTAATAGAGATACCACGTGACATTGAAACTCTGACAACCTCTATGACCGACATCTGACAATCAAATATGCACTGTATGCTCGCGTAATCATATATTGTGAATACATATATATATTGATGCAAATTCATGACATACCCAACTAAATACTAGCAATGGTGGTCTCTTCTAATAGCTAACCGGCATCACATTGCCAACCTGTGGCCATCTGTATAATATATATAGTCTTCTAGCCAAATAGAGGCCCCCTTCCCTCTAATTATAGCTCAGAGTCCATACATAATATACAATGTATGCTATGAACTTTGAATGCACACAATAGGTCATAACAAGAACTTAGCCAATCTTGGTTCATTGGTACTTGTGTTCTCATAATCTCATAATCACTTTCGTATAACATGCAAATGCCTCATGGAACCTCGTATGTTTTCTGAATAAGCTTGAAAACTTAACTCAACTTTTAGAAGGATAACTTAACCCTGAAGATGTTCATAAAAAACCTAAGGTACTTAAAGAATCTCATTGTAACTGCATTTAACTTTTGTATGACCATTTAGGCCTATGAAATTTATAATAGACTCAAAGCTCTTGACTCAACTCCAACTTAGAACATTAATAATATAGGGACTAGGAGACTGACTTGATTTACAACAAAAGACTTCGAGTTGGTAATAGTATGAGCCTGGTTATAAATAAGGTTACTTGACAAGTAAATAACCAACAAAGTAGATTACAAGATTTAGGTATTAACATCATTTTCAAATAACATTTTCATAAAAGCTTCAAGAAAGAATGGTTTAATAATCCCCTTAGATGTAATGTAATAATCCTCCAACATTTCAACCCTACTCTTAGGACAAATATCTCACTAATAGACATAAGTAATAGAAAATTTGATGGAATTTTTTTTTAACCATCAAACATACTTCACAACATTATAAGTGTGATAATGATATGATAAATTTAAGTAATAAAATTAGTTGACATCCGAATGCCCTTCAAAAAGGATCTTTCTAGTAATAAAATCGTAAAAATGACTCATTCAACAATTTATACTTTTTGGAATTCGTATGATATGAAAAAATAGAGTTTTGTCTTAACCTAGCTCTACTCAGACACCTAAACCAACTCGCTAGACAAGCCCCAAATCACCACCTCATACTTCAAATAACATCACAACCTTGCTTCCTACATAAAACATGGAAACTACACCACAAAACAAGAAAGAAAACTACGAGCACACATCAAGCTTAGCATGGATTACAACCCGTATCAAGCTCATAATCATAGAGGATACTTTTATGAAGAAAGTTGGCTAGATATACAGATACTTCAAGAGATAACTATAAAGGGCAGCCCGGTGCACTAAAGCTCCCGCTATGCGCGGGGTCCGGGGAAGGGCCTGACCACAAGGGTCTATTGTACGCAGCCTTGCCTTGCATTTCTGCCAGAGGCTGTTTCCAAGGCTTGAACCCGTGACCTCCTGGTCACATAAGGGATAACTATGTATTGAAAAAAAGACTTCTAAAGTTTAAGAATGATACAGTGGAGGTGGGTTACATAAGGGCTTAAATATTTAATTGACAAAAAAATCATTTTAGCCACTAATAGTGTGGTGGCGGTGGAAACATTTACAAGATTGAGCATTTAATGCAATCACATGGAGATTAAAGATTATTTATCAACACATAAATAAAATGGTATCTAATTTTATATATATATATATATAAGGGTAGAAATTCATTTTGGATAAAGGTTACTTCCTATAATAATAATTTTTAAACTAATTATTAGATTATTATCTCTGTTAGAATATTAATATATTATACCACTCTTATAAATAATACATATACAATTTTGTTACTCTGTTAAAATATTAATAAATTATACAACTCTTATAAATAATACCTATACAATTTTGTTTCATCTAAAGAATTTTTCATAAATGTATGACACTTTTTGGAAGGAAATTAAAATATATTTTAAATCAAATTTCAATTTAAACTCGATATTATCGAATCATGCGTTGTATTATAATAAAACTCTCAAATTTAGGATTGTAAGCCTTCAATACGGATCGATGAACAATCGTAAATACCTGGGGTGTTGCAATATTTTATTGTATTGCATTTCATATTATTGTGTACTGTGAAGGGAGTTGTTGTGGTCAGCTAAGTACGAAATCTTTGAGGCTTGGTATGTTGTTGGTGCTGTGGTGACGCAAGATGGGGTAGAAGTAGGTAAAATTCGATGCGAATTGTCGGCAGCAGGGTGTTCTTGTGTGGTTGCTATGGTTGGTTACCTGAAGCGGGGTCAGGTAAGATGGCTTTGTGATTGTAGTTGGTTCGTTCTGATTGTATTGCATAATATTGCATTCATTATCATATGATTGTAGTTAATACCTGTCGAGCGTATGGGGGCTCAAGTAGGTTGTTGTGTGATGGTTGGACTCTTATTTATTTATGTGATTTTAGTTGAGAACAAGAGAAATGGATACTAACTCTGCATGTAGAGTGATTCAGTGAGATATTGATTATGTTAAGGTTACAATTGTCGTATTATGGTTTCAGTTTCAATTATGTTGTTTCCGTTATTTTGTCGCCTTACATACTAGGTATATTATTTCGTACTGACGTCCCCATTGCCTAGGAGTGCCGCATTCATGCCTACAGGCTATCAGGTTAATAGGAATCTCATGCGTGTGGTCGTGTTTAGCTGAAGATGGGTATGCTCCATTCTTTTCAGAGTTGTTGAATCTTGAGACTTCTTGCTTTGGATAATGGATGGGTAAGTCAAGCCTTGTCCGGACTAGTTGTTACCGATTCTTTATCTTAGAGGCTTATAGACATCTGTTGTGGGTCTTGTAAGTCAATTGTGGCCTAGAAGGCCTTGTATTTCATTTGGTAAAACTTTGAGTGTTTCGCTGCATTTCTTTGGGTTCAGTTTGGCCTTAACGACCCAAATATGTTGTTTGGTTTGGTTTCATTGGCTTGCTCCGTCAAGTAAGGCATCGGGTGCCAGTTGCGCCTCTCCTGATTTGGGGTGTGACACGTTCAAACTTCAAAAGTTCCAAAACAATTTTTTTGCATAAAAACAAAATGAACAATCAGGTGACCGAACTGTCAATCCCAATAAGTCATAAATGACTTGAGGTCGCTATGGGCCAGAAAGCTTTAGACGCTGAAAATACTGGAAAATGGAGAAAATGACCAGGAGGGTCATTACATCTCATCTTTTGTTTCATATTTCTGGATTTGAAGATGACAGTTGTAATTGATATGGCAGCTTAAGTGTCAGGGTAAAATAGGCCTTTGAATATAATAATTGACATACGAGAGTGGACAATGTATTTCGTTCAAAGTTGAGGAAGTTTGATTTTTAAAGCAAAGATAGGGGTGTAAATTAATTTGACCTTTTTTTTAACGTAATACACACATGCAAAGCACGTACACTAAACTAGTATTTATAAAATGTAATGAATCCTAGCTAACTTTTCTTTAAATATCTGATTTTGGAATTGCCTTTGTGAAATATTGAAAAGAAATAAGTCTTTTTATTTTAAAAAGGACGTTGTCTTTTCCTTTTTCTCGTTGTTATTTTATGTTTTGTTTTTTAAATGTAAAATTTGAAAAGAAACTTTAGATATATATGCACAGGGGAAAATGATGCACGCTTACATTTTCTTTTAAAAAGAGAATAGAGCATTTTAGCTAAGAAGGAAAAGACAATCCGGGAGCTAATGGGATTCGAGCCCTTGTTATTTTATGTTTTGTTTTTTTAAAGTAAAATTTGAAAATAAACTTTAGATATATATGCAAAGGCAAAAATTATGCAGGCTTACATTTTTTTTTTTAAAAAAAAGAATAAAGCAATTTTAGCTAAATGGAAATGACAATGAGGCAGCTAATGGGATTTGAACTAACGTTTTAGTTTCAAAAACATTAATGCACCGATACTTGCCATTGTACCACCCAATTGTTTTGTTAAGCGGGCTTGCTGGTTATATTTTAATATATTTACTAGCATTTTAAATAAAAATACAAGGTCTACGTAAAGATAGTGAATTCATCTGAATCCATCCAGTACTGTAGCTTAACCCCTTTCCCCCGGCAATGCAACATCAATACGAAATAATGTACTGAGTATGATAGACAATACAAAATTTGAGCAGATATTATAATGTACTAAAAGTAATCAAGTAAAAGTGTCGAGAATAAGCTAAGTTGTCACGATCCAAGCTAGGTCCTAGGCATGGCATGGAGGTTAGAATCCCAAGAGACTCCAAACAAGCCTCTTAGCATACATAGCATGACATAAACAACATGAAATCAAGTGTAGACATAATTGTGGAAGATAGTCTCAACATAAAAATCTCGAAATAAGGAGAATTCAAACATAATAATCAATATGAATGACACATACTACTATAGTCTAACAATGCCTTTACTATACTTAGACGAGGCATAGGGCAATCTCCTAGCTCACCAAACATAATGAAAGAACATAAGTCTGAGAACATAAAAATAACATGACGAGTTCGCCCTCGAATAATGAGGACTCACCAAAAGCTAACTCTAAGTAGATCACCACTAGCCACGTGGGGGAAGATGAGAGTCGGATCCTCCATTATGAGACAATATAGGCAAAAGCATGCGTTAGTACATCGAATGTACTAAGTATGGAGAATATGCAATTTATCATAAATCATGGTAATGCAATGACCAAGCTAACATAATTAAAAACCTTTAAAACATCATGGGAAACACAATACATAGTCAATGCAAACTTGTAAGAAAATCATAAGTCAAATGCAACATAGTGAAAAAATCATAAGTCATAATGCGAGTCATAAGTCTTTGTGAGAGATACCATTAACCGACATAAACCATGTGAGTTATAACATCGAGTCCGGTATTTTCCTCACACACCGAAAACAGAGGGTCCATACTTGCCAAGGTAAGAACTGTAACATTGCCTAAGTGGATACACTAAGCTACTAAAGAATCAAGCCTCAACTAACAAGTGACCTTTTTTAAGGAATCAAGCCTCTACTAACGGGTGATCCTTTTTCCTATGGTGGCATGTAGTTATGGAAAAATAGGATTGCTTTTTAAAAACTCCGCCTGTACTAATGGGTGAACCTTTATCTAAAGGTCCACTAGGTGCTAGTTCAACTCTCAATGGAATGGAATACATAAAATATCATAAGCTTTGAAGATGGTAAGAATCTAGTAATATCAACTTCATCATAAATACTTGAAAATCATAAGAATAACTCCTTCAATATATCATGACATCATAACATATTGATAAATGTACTTATCTAAAGCATCAAGATCATGATAAGCTTTGCATAAAATTCATAGCTATGCTTCATCTAGAATCATCCTTAAATCATAGTTCATAAATACATGATGCATGCATAATCTCAAATCACAGCTCATAATCATAAAATAGTCATAATGCGTGGGTTCATGTAAAAATCCTTGAAATTATGATATTAACATCACTTCAGGCATAATAAGATCATTGAAGATGAGTAAAAGCATAATTGAATGAACTCAATGCTAGATCATCAAAACCTTAGAATAATTGAATTGAAATTGATAGAAAAAGATAGAAATCTTTGGGACTCCATGGATGAAATTCCCACATACCTCAATGATCCTTAGCTATTAAATTGAAAAAGGAGACTTGAGCTCTTGAAACCCTATCTTGATGGAGAAGAAAACCTTGAGAGAGAAATCCTTGTGATACTTAAAGAATTTTAGGTGAAAGAGAGGGAATGGGGGGAAATTTGGAGGGTTTGAGTATTTACAGTTTGTGGGAAAATGCCTAAAAAGGTTGAAGTATTAATATAAAAGAGTGGGAAAAAAATCCGGAATGCCCTTTTGAAAATCACTATTTCACAAGCTCCACAGACACCTTCTATAGTGCATGAAACACTATACGGATGGCTCTGATAGAATTGAAAAAGTTGAAAGAATAATTGAAAGATTTGTTGAAGAATAGGTTTATTCGACCTAGTATATCACCGTGGGGTGTACCAGTCTTATTTGTAAAGAAGAAGAATGGTACTATAAGGATGTTTATTGACTATCAACAATTGAAAAAAGTCACCATCAAGAATAAGTATCCCTTTATCGAATTGATGATTTATTTGATCAGCTTCAAGATGCATCAGTTATCTCTAAGATCGACTTGAGGTCGGTTTACCATCAGTTGAGAGTTCAGGAATCTAATATCCCGAAGACTGCCTTCAGGACTCGTTATGACCATTATGAGTTTGTGGTTATGTCCTTTGGGTTGACTAATTCTCTAACTACTTTTATAAAGTTGATAAACTGATATTTCGACCTTATTTAGACTCCTTTGTGATTATGTATATCGATGATATCTTGGTTTGTTCCAAGAATGAGGCTGACCATGTTAGTCACTTAAGGGTCGTATTTCAGAGATTAAGAGAAGAGAAGTTGTTTGCAAAATTCTCTAAATGTGAATTTTTGCTCGAGTCTGTGGCCTTTTTGGGTAATGTGGTGACCAAGGATAGGATTATGGTCGATCTCTCCAAGGATGCAGCAGTTCGTGATTGGGTTAGGCTTACTTTGGTTGCCGAGATTCAGAGATTTATTAGGTTAGCAGGCTATTATCAGCGGTTTTTTCAGAGTTTCTCTTCTATTGCATCATCTTTGACTAGGCTAATGCAAAAGATCGTGGAATTTTAGTTGATTGATGAGTGTGAGGCAAGCTTTTAAAAGATCAAGGAGTTATTGACTTCAGTACCTATTTTAGTTTTACACGAGGAGGGTGTGGCTTTCATTGTATCATGTGATACCTTGGGTGTCGATTAGGTGGTTTATTGATGCAGAAGGGGAGAGTTATAACCTATGCTTCTTAGCAGCTAAAGGTACATGGGAAGAACTACCCTACTTACGACTTAGAGTTACCAACAATGGTGTTTGTTTTGAAGTTGTGGAGGCACTGTTTCTATGGTATGCATTATAAGGTCTTTACCGATCAACGTAGCCTTGAGTATATTTTTTCTCAGTTGAATCTGAACATGAGATAACATAAATGGTTGGAGTTATTGAAAGACTATGGCGTCACCATTCTTTATCATCTGAGTAAGGCTAATATGGTAGCGGATGCTTTGAGTCGGAAAGCACCTAGTATGGGTAGTTTAGCCTTTCTTAAGGTAGATAAGAGGTTGTTGTCTTTGGAGGTTCATTCATTGGCTAGACAGCTGGTCCGACTTGATATTTTTACACTTTATAGCATTTTGGCCTTTGTGGAGGCTAGGTCTACTTTGATGGATCATATTCCTGCACATCAGTTTGATGATTACAAGTTGAGGACTATTCCAGACAAAGTATTAAGAGGTGAAGCTAAATCGGCCTCTCTTGATCCCGAGGGAGTTTTAAGGATTAACGTTCGTATTTGTGTGCCCAAGGTTGGTGATTGGGTATATATGATATTAGAAAAGGCTCATTATTCCAAGTATTCTATTTGCTCGGGAGAGATAGAGATTTTTCATGACTTAAAACATCACTATTGATGGTGTGGCATGAAGAGAAACATTATTGATTTTGTGGTTAAGTGTTTAAATTGGCAACAAGTGAAGTATGAGCATCAGAAACCGAGTGGTACTTTGCAAAAGATGCCTATTCTCTAGTGGAAGTAGGATTGCATTACCATAGACTTCATGACAGGGTTACCCTTGACTTTGGGTAAGCATGATTCAATTTGAGTGATTACTGATCGGTTGACCAAATCAACTTATTTTATTCCGGTGAAGATTATCTACAATCCAGAGTAGTTGGATATGATCTACATCCGTGAGATAGTTCAGTTGCATAGAGTGCCCATTTCTATTGTGTCTAATAGAGGTACGTAGTTTATCTCACACTTCTGGAGATTTATGAAGAAGCAAATAGGTACCACAACTTTTCATCCTCAGATCGATGGTCAGTCAGAGAAGACTATTCAAATGCTTGAGGATATGCTCTAAGCTTGTATCATGGACTTTGGTGGTCATTGGGATCAGTCTCTCCCTCTTGCGAAGTTTGCAAATAACAACAGTTATCATTCCAGCATACAGATAGCGTCGTTTGAGGCCTTATATGAGAGGAGGTGTAGATATCCTGTGGGATGGTTTGATTCTTTTGGGGTATGACCTTGGGGTACCGATTTGTTGAGAGACACTATAGATAGGTTGAAGTTGATTCAGAAGTGCCTTGTGACTGCCCAGAGTAGGCAGCGGAGTTATGCGGGTAGGTGTGTTTGTGATGTGTCATTTTCTATTGGTGAGCGGGTGTTGCTCAAGGTGTCGCCCACTAAGGGTGTGATGAGATTTGGGAGAAAAGGGAAGCTCAGTCTGAGGTTTATTAGCCCTTTTGAGGTGTTAAAGATGTAAGGGGAGGTGACCTATAAATTGGCCTTGCCTTCAAACCTTTTAGTTGTTCATCCTGTGTTTCATGTATTGATGCTTAAGCGGTACTAGCATGATGACTCTCATGTGATTCAGTGGGACTCGATTGCTTTGGATCAGGACTTGTTATTTGAGGAGGAGCCTGTTGTTATCTTGGAAAGGCAGACTAGAGACAGTTGAGATCAAAGCATATTGATTCAGTGAAAGTGTAGTGGAGGGGCCGGCCTATTGAGAAGGCTACCTGGGAGTGCAGTCCGACATACATTGTAGATATCCTCATCTTTTTACCCCTACAGGTATTTTACTTTACTTTTCATTCGAGGATGAACGTGTATTTTAGTGATGGATGATGTAATGTCTCAATTCTTGAGAAATTACTTTTTGGCAAGTAATGACCATTTTGCCATTTCCGTAGTTTTTTCATACTTTATTTGTGATATGTGGATGGTTGGCACGGTTCCCGATGCAATTGGGTGGGATTTTGGCTATTTGATGCCTTGAGTGGGAAATGTCATTGATAGGGTTGACTTTGGTAAACACATTAAGATCCGAGCATCCGATGGGATTTTTCGTTAGTTCATTGCATCCAAAACGATGAGTTTGATCTAGTTGAGTATTGACTTAGAGCCTTGGGACCTTAGTTTTTATTTTGGAAAAATAAGCTAAAAGTTAAGTGTTAGGCCTAAAAGGGGTTCGGGGTTCGGGGGAAATTTTGTCATAACGATCATTTTTTAGAAATTCGACGATTTCATTGAATCTGGAATGTTGAATTTAGTGAAGTATCATATCCAGTTTATTTTTATTGGACCCTGAATGATTTTTGAGCCAGGAGCATTTTGGACTTGGCAAATTTATTGTGATCTTGTTTCTGGTGCAAGGCATTTTCTTCATTGCGATCGCGACCTTAGGTCACACAATCGCGATGTAGTGGATTTGTGTTCTTCGCGATAACGATGAGTCATACATGCATGTGTTCTTTGCGATCGTGATGGTGGGCTCCGAGATTGTGATAGTCTATCATCAGGTTCTTCACGATGGAGAGGCTTAATGACTCGTGATCGCAATGTGTTAAAGTTGCCTGAACAGTGTCCAACTTTGGAAAATAACCTATTTCTCCCATTTCCACCATTTTCACTCATTTGGAGCTTTGGGGGAGGCGATATTGAGCCAATTTTTGAGGAATCTTCAGAGGGTAAGTTCCATTTTTCATTCCTAATTCCTTTCCTAACAATTTTATTTTCCTAAATTATTGAAAATCAAGATTTTAAATGGGGTTTAGGGGTTTTTCTTCCTAATTTCAAAATGAATGATTACATTGATTTCTAACTTGTTTCTTGACCAATTTTTATGGATTTTTCAACCACAAACTTCCCTTCATGTGTAGAACATGTTTTTAAAATAAAATTTTAGATTCGCCCTTTTTGATTTTGAAGTAATTTTTGGATGATTTTGACCTTGATTTTAAAACGTAGCAACATGGGTATCATTAGACTCCTTTTGATGAGATCTTGTCATTATTGATAGTGAGTAGTTGTTTTGGAGTCGGTATTTATGGGTTGAATTCCGGTTAGAGCGTTCCTGCGAAGTTTCTGCTTTCGAGGTAGGTTAACTATCCTTCTTTGAGATTAGGATTGGGTAATTAGTCTTTCGTATGTTATAGACATGGGGATGGGGTTATAACATGATTTAAGACTGTACATTTTATTATGATGTCGTGTGGGGGCTTATTTATATTGTGATGCCCGTGTGGGGGCTTATTTGTGCTGTGTAGCCCGTGTGGGGGCCTTATTTGCTATCTTATTTTCTTTGAGAACATGTGATTCATGATTTTCCTGTGAGAGAGGCGGGAGGAGACTATTTGACTTGTAATGCCTGTTTGAGGGGTTAAGTTGGGAGTTTTGAGCATACTTGAGTACTGAAATGTTTTCAAAAAGGGTGAACACTTATTTCTATGCATTTCCTTCCCATTACTATCTACTGAGGGTAAATATCATGTTTAGGTTTGAGTTTTGAAAACTTTGAATCTTGTGTTACATGTTGAGTTGAATGTTGCCTCCATGCCATATGTGTTTTATTCATTCATCATGTCATTGATCTTGGGAAGTTGAGAAATAAGGAAATTATTTTTTAGAAAGAAAATGTGGCACCGTTTTATATATCCTTGACCACGAGTTAGGTGACAAGTTGATGAGATATTGAGTTTTTGATTTGGTATATGGACTGTGAGCCCCCCATTGGTCCTTTTCTGGAAGCCTTAGCTCAACAGGTGTATACGACAGGTTGTGCGATAACCCTGATTCCACTATACCACCACATCATTACATCATCATTTTGCATTGCATTGCATTTCTATTTGTACTACTTGATTTATCTATTTAGTTGTAACATTGAACTGATTTTACATGTTTACTTTAATCACGTCGTTTTATATAAATTGGTGACATCGATGCCGAAATGAGACTTTTCTGTATGCAGGTGGAAGCGTTCATTAGTTTATTTTATAGGTTTTATTAATTCCTTATACTCAGTCGGTCAAACCTACTGAGCATATGTGGATTGTACTCACCCCTACTTTTGTGTCCATTTTTTTATGCCGATACTAGGTAGGGTACCTCACGTAGAAACTGATCATTGTAGCGAACTCTGCACACTCAGATTAGTGGTGAGATCCTAGTATCCGGATCGCCACTAGTTCTATCCTTTATTTTTTAGTCTTTTGTAGTATTCAGAGACTTATGATGTATTTCAGATTCTGACTTTGTATTAGATGCTCTTTAACTTATGACACCAAATTTTGAGATATCGTCGTTGTTGTCTTTCTTTTCCTTTATTTTTTGTGGCCTGACTCCCCCTTTGTGAATCTCGTATGAATTTTTCTTTTAGGCTTACACATCAAATTGTGTTTTGGGATATGTGTCATAATGACCACGATTTGGGTCGTGACATCTCAATAGCCCCTCAAGCAATCTGCATTTAGCTCCTTAGGAATTATGTGTATCGTACTAACCCCTTAGGCAATCTGTATATCACATAGATCCTTAGGCAATCTGTTGTCCCCAAAGGCAATCACTATCTTCCAATAGCCCTTTAGGCAATTTATATTGAGCCCCGAAGGCAACCATTATCTTCCTATAGGTATCACTGTAGCCCTGTAGGCATCAATATAGCCCTGTAAGTGATAGGTTTAATCATAGAGACGTACATGCCTTAATAACCCCTAATGCAATCTGCATATATCCCCGAAGGCACAAGTCAAAGTCTTGCAGGTAACCACAATTTCCTCAAGATCAACAACAATTTATCAAATAGCTTGAAAACAAGCAATGTGGCTACAAGCGACATATATGAATAATTTTTATGCCTTAGCTAAATATGGATTTGATAATAATAAAGTATAGATATCAATGAGGGATGTTTATATCAACCACATAATTAACACAATCGAATAAGGCTAGAGTAACTTGGCAACAACAATTAGTCATATTTATCCTAAGCTTTAAGTAAATTTGCCAAAAGAAGGGAATAACCTTGACATACTTTTTCTTGATGAATTCACACCGCCAATTTACTTCTTCCCAAATTTCCATCATGTACATCAAGTGGGTACTTAATCAATCAACAAGAATAAAAATACTACGACGATCCGAGAAATATAAAGATTTTTTGCTGTAAAAATACTATTTGTATCTTAATAAAGATAGAATCGATTGAACGAGAGTCTCACCTTGATCCGTAACCCGGTATACTTCTTGGAAAGTCTCCCAATTAATGTTTCCACAACACCAATGGATGTACATTGCATAATTCAGGGAGAAAATAGTAATGAGCTTGCGACATCGAACAATTTTCGTTAAGGACTCAAGCTAAGATTATCAAACTATATGGATGGTTTAGGATATGAAAATCTGATTTTTCTTGTTTTTCACGAAGGAAATGAGATAAAATTGGAAGAAGATGATATTTATAACTTTTCCACTGATATACAGGCCTACTTTCTACCTCCGTTGTCCAGTCTCGCAAAAATGCAAATATCTCTCGTACTGAAGTCATATGGACAAATGGTTTTATGCATTGAAAACAAGACTCACAGATCTTCTATATGATAATTTATGGGCCCTCTAACTCTGTATATATTGAGAGAAATCTCTGAGACATTTGACCCAAAATTCTGAAAGTTTATAAAGTAACTTGCGATAATTTTTGCCGACTTTTATTTTAACAACTTGCTTGACTTCAAATCTTAACAGTGATCATTATGATTTGATCACCTCATAACATATCCTTATTATGGTATTAATCACGCTTAGCTATATCTCGAAAGTACAAGTTTATTGCTTAAATTGTACGGAGTGTTACAACATGGTTCCCGATGTGTTTGGATGGGAGTCATGAGAGTTTTTCATTTTGGAAGTTTTGGAAGTGAGAAGGGTTAACTAATGTCAACATTTGATGTAGATGAGCTCAAAATGGAATTTTTTTAGTTTCATTAGCCTCAGAATATTATTTTTGGATTTGTTGGACCTTTGGTTTGGGTCCTGAGGCTTTCGCATGAGATTTGAGTCAATGAATGGAAATATGGAAATTTCTTAATTAAGAGTTGATATCGGACAACATTTGGTCAAGATAATATTGAATAGGTGTTTTGATAATTCCTACATCTCTGAAATGTATTTTATGATTGATTTGCATTATTAATTTGATATATTTATTTTTTTATTTGGAGGGGGGGGGGATGAATTCCTAGTGTTGAAACCAAGTTTTGAACCTGGATGAGTTTGTTGTCATATGGTATGGTTCACAATTGCGAGTTTGGGCCAAAATTATGATACCTGAGATATTATGTTGATGTTCCAATTGCCATACTTTGGAGTTGCAATAATGATATTTGAGTTTTGATAGTTGTAGGGTGAGGGAATATCACAATTGTCATACTTTGAGGTCGATATTCTGATATCTAAATTCTAAAAGATGTAGGGATCAAGGAATGTCTCAATTGCATACTTTGAGCTTGCAATTGAGACATGGTATTTTTTTTGGGAAGATTGAAGTACGCAATTGTTACATTTTTGGGTTGCAATTGCAATGTCACCTGGTTGTTTTAATAAACTTTCTTGATGTAAATTTGTTTGTTGGAACTCAATTTGGGCTTTTTGGAGCTTGACTTTTGGCGATTTTTGAGGACTTTTCAAAGATTCTTTGTGGGTTTAAATTTCTAACCTTCCTTTTGATTTTTTCCCACCGTTTATTCCATCAATTTACAACATACAAGAAAGGGATTTTTGGGGTTTCCTCCTAAAGTTTAAGGTAATGTAAATTGAGGATTTGAGGTCCGATTTGTACTCCATTTTTAATGAAATTTCATACTTGATCTCCTTTAGTTATGGGTACCATAATTTTCAAGTAAAATTTCAATTTTTCCCTTTTGGTCTTGGGTTGACTTTTGGATTGAGTTTTTGGATTTGAAAAAAGTATAGCAATATGAACATCTACGATTTTGTATGCTTATGTAGATTATAATTTGATTAGATAATAAATTTGATTAGATTGGAATCGTTCGGAGGCCTTAAGAAAGGCTACTACCTCTATTTAACTTGTCGGGCTTTGTTTAAAACAACTTGAGTTTTTTTTTACTCTTTTTGAAGTGTTAGTGTATAATTGATTGTGTTAATGAGATAAATTAGGAGTAAGAATCCCGTATAAGTGAGATGACGAGCATTTATGCGGGTATCAGTACTGATATGTTGTGCGTAAAAATTGATTATATATTTGACTGATTCATGACACCAGTATATGTTGGGAGCAAGTTAAATGAGCTAAATTGTTGATACATGACAACTTAATTGGCTTAGTAATTATAATCCATGATTCTCAATATACTTGAAATGTGAATTTCAGAAGAAGACATTTATATTGGTTCATGACTTATTTTCTCGCGTATCTGAGGCATTTACTTACTTTTCATATGAATTCACATGAATATCAGATTACTAAATCATATGATTCTATCTGAAGGCCTACGAGCATGATTCAGATTTATTGAGATACAATTATGAGATATAATTGCCTTTTATTGTGTACTCTCCAATGGCCTACGGGCAAAATCCAAATTGAGTAACGATAATATAATTTTTGATGGCCTACAGAGAGAATACTTGAACCTTGCGATTCTCTCATGGGTCACGACCAACCAACACAGGTGGCGTGTGTGTACTGATGCATTGTCCAGCATACCATATTCATTTCATATGTAGTGCATTGCTTATTCATATCATAGTCATATGTTTTGGTGAATTTTTATCAATGAAATTGATCTTATTTATGCTAGTAAACTGTGGTAAACTCTGAGACTAGCAGACTACTTCAGTAATGTTGGTACTTCTGATTAATGAATATTGTATTGAATTTTGATTCCAGTTGATTGAGCATGGATGTAATGACAGGGAAAGTAATTTTTGGTAAATTTTATAAAATGACAATTTTACCCATCTCGATAGTTTTTTCGAGTCTATCTGATGTCGGATTCATGGGTTTTCTTGAAAAATTGAGATTTGTTGTAAACTTTGAGTTTTAGAGGTTTAAAATGGCTCAAAAGTGGTATTTGAGGTCATTCAGAGTTTCGGGTCTCGGAATGGAATTCTATCAATTTCATCAGTTCCGAAATGTTGAAATTGGTCTAGAGGAATTGACGGAATCATATTCAGGATTATATCGTTGATTTGAGGTGTTGAGTTGGAAATATTTGAGTTTTTGAGCATAGGGTTGACTTCGGTCAACGTTTGAAGATCAGATGCTCGGAATTGAATTCTGATGATTCTGTTGGATTTGGAGGGTTATTTTAGAGCTAGGGAGAGTTCCTATGTATTTTTTGAAAGCTCTGAGGGAATTTTGATCTTTTTGAGGTTTGGAAATGATTTGATTGCGACTTATCGAATTTTGAGTCAAGGAGAACTCGAAATTGCATTATGATGGTTCTATTGAGTTTGAAATATTGGGATTATACTAGGTTTGTTGTTGTATTGAGTTTGAAATATCAAATTTAGTAGGGTTGCATATATGGTTTATCTATATAGGGTTCCAATTGAATCCCGAGGGTCTATTCAGGGGCTAGAGAAAGAAAAGAAATTTGAATAGCTGTGTTCTGGTGCAAGCTTAGTGAGGGGGTGTCGCTAAAGCGACATCCGCTTTAACGACAAGCCGGTCGCTTTTGCGACAGGGGACACTTAGGCGAGGTTCGCTTTAAGCGAACCCCTTGTCACTTAAGCGATGAGGTGGAGGTCGCTAAAACGACCAGGTGTCTGTGATAGCGTGCCTTGCTTAAGCGAACCCAAGTCGCTTAAGCGACATCTGAGAGGGGTTTTGGCCGGGGTCTAAGCCTTTTACACCATTTTTGAACTATGGAGCTTGGTAGGGGAGATTTGGAGAGGGATTTTGTAACACCCCTCAAAATTTTTCCTAAGATTCGGGCCTTCTTTGTACACGTGTGGGGCCCATTGTATTTATTTCGAAGTACGTGCTGGAGTTAAGATGAGTCCCTGAGGAGTTTAAGAGCGTTGGAGGTGATGTGGGGTCATTGAGGACCCCTAGGACCGAGCTAAGTCCAAAAGATCCATCGTGGCTAAGTTTAGGACGAGTTCACGTAAGGGTCGACTTTCAATGACCCTATCGTTTGAAAGACTTCAATTCGGGTGGCCCACGACCTATCAAATTAAAGTTCGTCGAGTCTTCTTTCCAACGCCACCAAGAACGTAGATTTTGGAGTTCGGAGTCAAAAGATATGACGATCCTAAGATGAACTAGCACGGTAGGGATCCTAATCTTTGGCCTGGGTTACAACTGCTGGGGAAATGGCCTTGGCGCTGTAAGGGCGCGACGCGCCACTATCGTGCCAGAAACATGCCTCAGTAGTTTGGGCCTTAGCGCGACGCGCCACTAAAAGTTGTGCAGGTTTTAGGCGTAATTGGCCTTGGCGCTGTAAGGGCGCGACGCGCCACTATCGCGCCAAGGGCGTTTTTGCCTAATTTTCAGAATTTGGAGGAAGGGCAATTTGGAAAATTTCCCAAATTATATATACACGAGCCTTGTGTATTTTAGGGGCATTTATTCAGCCCCCACTCTCTCTCTAAAGAAAAGCCCTAGCTCCTCTCCCTTCTCTCTTCTCTTCTTCTCCATTTTCCAACCAAAAAGGAGTCCAAGAAGCTTCAAGATTAGAGTCCTCCATTGAAGACCCAACCACAAGGTTTTCTTCAAATCTTCACTAAGGTATGTAAGGCTATCCAAAACATGGGTTGAGTCCACCCATGTGCCCTATTCTTGTTTTGAGGCTAGATATCCATGAAAATGGAGTTTCTTGGTATGGTACATGTTTGAATGAGTATTGTTCCCGTCTTATTTAATTATTATGTATTAATGTTGTTGAGCTAAGAGGTTCCTAAAATGAGCCCTTATGTGGGTATGAGATGATGAAGAAATGAGTTGCTAAATATGTTTTATTGGTCTTCTTAATTATGTAGACTTGATAAAGTATACTATTTTCTTAAACATGATTGCTTATTATAAAAATGTCGATTTGAAGTCTTGAGGATGTGATGAGTCACAAGGATTTTCTCAAATGGATGGAGGTAATGATTGATTATATCTAGATGATGTTATATATGTGCATTTAAAACTTCCTTGAAGATTGATTGAGATTGAGCATTGAGATTGGGATTTGATTGTGATAGAGTTGATGAGTTGACAAGGTTGTAATGAGACTTGTTGATATGAGTTGATTGAGTTGATTTGATGGAGTTTTATGAGCATTGAGTCTTGGGAGGAGTATCGAGCACCGAATTGGACAAGAGTATAGTCCATACTCGAACCTAATACCTATGTTGCCAAACGTAGGGGGGATTGAACCGTTACAGTCGGATGCTTCCCCGAGAGCTTTTGTCCTGACATTATAGGACCTGGTTGGATTGGATCCATGAGTGTTCGTCGTTCATGCCCTGGCAAAGTATGAACGGGCGTGGCAACGACGTCGTTTCGTTGTACCTTCACTGGCTCATAAGTGTTGGTTGTCGGTTAAGAGAAACTCCCAAATAAGTTTTGATAGCACTCTGAGTCAGATTGAGTTGAATTGTATATGATTGGTCCAGTCTAAATCATACTCTTGTTTAGACTTAGGACATTTGATTGAGTTGTCATTCGTTTTTGAGTTGAGCTCCCGAGTTGGTTGAATTATTCTTCCTTGATGTTCGTTGTATTCGGCCATTTTACATACTCGTACATTCCATGTACTGACGCCATTTGGCCTGCATCGTTTCATGATGCAGAGACAGGTACTAGAGATCATCAACCGGCGCTCCGTTGAAGATCCACATACACTTCCAGCCAGTCGGTGAGTCCTCCTAGTTTCCGAAGGATATTGGGCCTTCTTGTACAGTTTGATTGTCTTTTCTTTATTCAGATTGTCGGTAGCCATGGGCTTGTCATTGGCACCTTTTAAACTTGAATAGAGGCTTCATAGACTGGAGTGTGGGAGGTCGAGCAGTCATTTTGAGGAGTCCTATTTTGATTATCTTCTTTGATTGTAAATGTTTGGCCTTCGGCCCTTATGTTATGAGACGTAATTTCCTTAATTGAGTTTCCGCTAAGAGAATGTGATTGAACGAATGGGTGACTGTACCAAGTGGTTCGCTCGGAGGTCAGAAATGGCTTTCGGGTGCCGGTTACGTCTAGGGTACCCTCCCGGAGCGTGACAAACATGGTATCAGAGCACAGAGTTCAAGTGTCCTAGGGAGTCTATGAAGCCGTGTCTAGTAGAGCCTTGCTTATGGGTGTGTTGTGCACCACACTTATGAGCAGGAGGCTATAGGACATTAGGAATTGTTTCACTTCCTTCATACTCAAAATTCGTGCGATGGAGTTGAACTCCATGAAACTTCCTTTCTAATTCGTGCGTTCATATGTTACAGATAATGCCTCCTAAATGTACCGCTAGCCAGAGGAATATTGATAATGCAGGGATGCCACAGTCAGAGGCACGCCCAGCAAGGGCTATAGGCCGACCCGCGAGATATGCGGAGGCACCTCAAGTGCCATCTACTCCACTTGTACCCACATCAGAAGCTGAATTTCGAGGGGCAATTGCCATGCTCATTCAACTAATGGCCGCCCGAAGCGGCAATCAAAGTTCGCCGACTCTCAGCTCTAGTTCCCAGGAGCCATCTGCTGCCACTAGAATTAGAGACTTTCTGAGGATGAACCCACCGGCATTTACGGGTTCTAAGATTGATGAAGATCCCCAGAATTTCATTGATGAAATGTGGAAGATTCTAAAAGCTATGCACGCTATAGAAATCGAGGGGGTCGAGTTGGTGTCTTATCAACTCAAAGATGTGGCAAACATTTGGTATAACCAATGGGAGCAGAGTAGGGGTGAGGATGCTGAACTTGCTAGGTGGGATGAATTTGAGGGAGCTTTTCTTGACCACTTCTTTCCCCGAGAATTGAGGGAAGCAAAGGTGGAGGAATTTGTTAATCTGAAACAGGAAGGTATGTCGGTTAAGGAGTATGGCCTAAAGTTCATCTAGCTGTCTAGGTATGCTCCAGAAATGATTCCTGATGTGAGGTCGAAGATGAGGAAGTTCGTCTCCGGATTAGGGAGGCATGTGAAGAAGGAATGCAAGGCAGCATTATTGATCTCGGATATGGACCTTTCCAGATTAATGGTGTATGCTCAACAGGTAGAGGAGGAGAAGAGGAAAGACAGAGAAAAGCACCTGAGCAAAAAGGCAAGGTCATCTGGGCACGAGAATGAGCAGAGGCAAAGCAAGGGCAACAGGTCCTTCTTCCAGAGGAGGCCTTCCAACTATGCCTCATCTAGCGCCAGTGCACCGATGACGCAGAACAGGTATGATCGGCAGGGACAAGGTCGCCAGAATTTCAGATCCCAGGGTTCTCAATTTCAGGCCAGTGTAACTTAAGGTACGAGGGGGAAGCCACCATGCAGCAAGTGTGGTAGGCTCCACTTGGGAGAATGCAGAGCAGGAAGGGTTGGTTGCTATAAATGCGGCCAAATAGGCCATCTTCTGAGGGAGTGTCCAACATGGGGGAACAGGGCCCAGTCCTCTGCCATCGCACCACCAGCTAGAGGAAATCAGAGGGGCGCTACTCCAGGTACGAGTGGAGATACAAACCGCCTATATGCCATGGGTAGTCGCCAAGATCAGGAGAACTCTCCAAACGTCGTGACGGGTATGATTCGAGTCTCTTCCTTTGATTGTTATATATTGATGGATCCAGGTGCCACCTTATCTTTTGTAACTCCCTATGTGGCTAGTAAGTTCAATAAAATCCCTGAACGTCTTCTTGAGCCCTTTTATGTGGCCACTCCTGTCGGTGATTCTGTCTTAGCTGAGAGAGTCTATAGAGATTGCACTGTGTCAATTCATCAAAGGGACACCTTGGCTGACTTGGTTGAGTTAGACATGGTTGATTTCGACGTGATCCTTGGTATGGACTAGCTTTATGTCTGCTATGCCTCTATTGATTGTAGAACTCAAATTGTCACATTCAGATTCCCGAATGAGGCTGTCATAGAATGGAGGGGTAGTCCTATTGCGCCTAAGGGTAAGTTTATTTCATACCTTAGGGCCAGGAAGCTAATCTCAAAAGGGTGTATCTATCACCTTGTCCGAGTGAAAGATGAAAGCATTGAGTCTCCATCTCTTGAGTCGGTTCTGATTGTCGACGAGTTTCCGAATGTCTTTCCTGAAGATCTGCCTGGAGTCCCTCCTGATAGGGAGATCGACTTCGGAATTGATGTTCTTCCTGATACCCAGCCTATCTCAATTCCCCCATATAGAATGGCTCTGGCCGAGTTAAAGGAGTTGAAGGAGCAGCTGAAGGACTTGTTAGATAAGGGGTTCTTTAGGCCAAGTGTCTCGCCATGGGGTGCTCCGGTCCTATTTGTGCAGAAGAAGGATGGGTCCCTTAGAATGTGTATCGACTACAGGCAGTTGAATAAAGTCACTGTGAAGAACAAATACCCTCTCCCCAGAATAAATGACTTATTCGACCAACTTCAAGGTGCCACTTGTTTCTCAAAGATAGACTTGAGATCCGGTTACCACCAGTTGAAGGTGAGAGAATGCGATGTTCCGAAGACTGCTTTCCGGACTCGTTATGGCCACTTTGAATTTTTGGTCATGTCTTTTGGGTTGACTAATGCTCCCGCCGCTTTTATGGATCTCATGAACCGAGTATTCAAACCATACCTTGATATGTTTGTGATTGTATTCATAGATGATATTCTGGTTTACTCCAAGAATGAAGAGGAGCACGCCTATCATCTTAGAGTCGTTCTACTAACTTTGAGGGACCAGGTATTGTATGCAAAGTTCTCTAAATGTGAATTTTGGCTTGCCTCGGTGGCCTTCTTAGGCCACATTATATCTGGAGATGGTATTCAGGTGGATGCTCAGAAAATAGAAACTGTGAAGAATTGGCCTAGACCTACATCCCCAACAGAGATAAGGAGCTTTCTGGGCTTGGCCGGGTACTATCGAAGGTTTGTAGAGGGATTCTCATCCATATCATCACCATTGACTAAGCTGACCCAAAAGAAGGCTAAGTTCCAATGGTCTGATGCTTGTGAGGAGAGTTTCCAGAAATTGAAGACCAAGCTAACCACTGCTCCTGTTCTAACCTTGCCCGATGGAACAGAAGGTTTTGTGATTTATTGTGATGCCTCCAGAATTGGTTTGGGTTGTGTGTTGATGTAAAGGGGGAAGGTGATAGCCTATGCTTCAAGACAGCTTAAGCTTCATGAGAGGAATTACCCAACTCATGACCTTGAGCTGGCAGCTGTGGTGTTTGCACTTAAAATCTGGCGCTACTACCTGTATGGAGTGCATATCGATGTATTCACCAATCACAAGAGCTTGCAATACGTCTTTAGCCAGAAGGAACTCAACCTTAGGCAAAGGAGATGGCTTGAGCTACTCAAGGACTATGATATGAGCATCCTCTACCATCCAGGTAAAGCTAATGTTGTTGCTGATGCCCTTAGCAGGTTGTCTATGGGTAGCACTAGCCACGTGGAGGAAGGAAGGAGGGAATTGGCGAAGGAGGTACACAGATTAGCCCGATTAGGAGTTCATCTGGAAGAGAATAATGAAGGCGGAGTTACCATTCAGAATGGGTCTACGTCCTCACTTGTGGCAGAGGTGAAGGAGAAGCAAGACCAAGATCCCGTCCTTCTCCAATTGAAGGGAGGAGTTCACAAACAAGAGGTAATGGTTTTTACCCAAGGGGGGATGGTGTGTTATGATACCAAAATAGATTGTGCGTGCCGGATGTTGATGATGTTCGAGAGAGGATTATGGCCGAAGCACATAATTCTAGATACTCTATTCATTCGGGTTCCACGAAAATGTACCATGACTTGAGGGAGATCTACTGGTGGAGCGGGATGAAGAGGGATATTGCGGAATTCATTTCCAAATGCCCGAATTGTCAACAAGTGAAGGTTGAGCATCAAAGACCCTGTGGTCTAGCCCAAAACATAGAAATTCCAGAATGGAAGTGGGAGATGATCAATATGGACTTTATTACAGGTTTGCCGAAGTCCCGAAAGCACCATGATTCCATTTGGGTGATTGTGGATAGAATGACGAAATCAGCTCACTTCTTGGCAGTTAAGACTACTGACACCGCAGAAGATTATGCAAAGTTGTATATACAGGATATCGTTAGATTGCATGGGGTCCCTTTGTCTATCATCTCAGACAGAGGAGCCCAATTCACTTCCCAATTTTGGAAATCCTTTCAGAAGGGATTAGGTTCGAGGGTGAACTTGAGTACAGCCTTCCACCCCCAGACAGACGGCCAAGCAGAGCGCATAATTCAAACATTAAAGGATATGTTGAGGGCGTGTGTGCTTGACTTCAAGGGGAATTGGGATGATCACTTGCCTCTCATAGAGTTTGCATATAACAATAGCTATCATGCAAACATTCAAATGGCTCCTTATGAAGCCTTGTATGGGAGGAGGTGTAGATTGCCCATTGGGTGGTTTGAAGTTGGTGAAGCCGAGTTGATTGGGCCTGACCTCATCCATCAAGCCATGGAGAAGGTACGAGTTATCCGAGAGAGGCTAAGGACAGCCCAAAGTCGCCAAAAATCATACACCGATGTGAGGAGGAGAGACTTAGAGTTTGAGGTGGATGATTGGGTGTATTTGAAAGTGTCACCCATGAAGGGGGTCATGAGGTTTGGAAAGAAGGGGAAACTTAGTCCTCGATACATTGGCCCGTACCAAATTTTGAGGCGGATCGGGAGTGTCGCTTATGAGCTGGACCTACCCTCAGAACTAGCTTCTATTCATCTGGTGTTCCACGTTTCAATGTTGAAAAAGTGCTTGGGCGATCCCTCGTTGGTAGTCCCTATTGAAAGCGTTGGAATTAAGGATAGCTTATCCTATGAGGAGGTCCCAATCCAAATCCTTGATCGCCAAATCTGCAAATTGAGGAACAAGGAGGTCGCCTCAGTCAAAGTCTTGTGGAGGAATCAATTTGTTGAGGAAGCCACGTGGGAAGCGGAGGAAGCCATGAAGTCTAAATACCCACATCTATTCGTGCCTACCGAGGAGAGAATTGAAGGTAATGACTACTTCCTTGACTCGAATTCATTCGTACCTTTTTGAGTTTTGATTGATATTTGATTGAGAATTTGATTGATTGAATGACTGAATTTTGATTGTGATTTGTACCCCGAGTCTATTCTTGGTTGCTCGTCATTCGAGGATGAATGATCCCAAGGGGGAGATAATGTAACACCCCTCAAAATTTTTCCTAAGATTCGGGCCTTCTTTGTACACGTGTGGGGCCCATCGTATTTATTTCGAAGTACGTGCTGGAGTTAAGATAAGTCCCTGAGGAGTTTAAGAGCATTGGAGGTGATGTGGGGTCATTGAGGACCCCTAGGACCGAGCTAAGTCCAAAAGATCCATCGTGGCTAAGTTTAGGACGAGTTCACGTAAGGGTCGACTTTCAATGACCCTATCGTTTGAAAGACTTCAATTCGGGTGGCCTACGACCTATCAAATTAAAGTTCGTCGAGTCTTCTTTCCAACGCCACCAAGAACGTAGATTTTGGAGTTCGGAGTCAAAAGATATGACGATCCTAAGATGAACTAGCACGGTAGGGATCCTAATCTTTGGCCTGGGTTACAACTGCTGGGGAAATGGCCTTGGCGCTGTAAGGGCGCGACGCGCCACTATCGTGCCAGAAACATGCCTCAGTAGTTTGGGCCTTAGCGCGACGCGCCACTAAAAGTTGTACAGGTTTTAGGCGTAATTGGCCTTGGCGCTGTAAGGGCGCGACGCGCCACTATCGCGCCAAGGGCGTTTTTGCCTAATTTTCAGAATTTGGAGGAAGGGCAATTTGGAAAATTTCCCAAATTATATATACACGAGCCTTGTGTATTTTAGGGGCATTTATTCAGCCCCCACTCTCTCTCTAAAGAAAAGCCCTAGCTCCTCTCCCTTCTCTCTTCTCTTCTTCTCCATTTTCCAACCAAAAAGGAGTCCAAGAAGCTTCAAGATTAGAGTCCTCCATTGAAGACCCAACCACAAGGTTTTCTTCAAATCTTCACTAAGGTATGTAAGGCTATCCAAAACATGGGTTGAGTCCACCCATGTGCCCTATTCTTGTTTTGAGGCTAGATATCCATGAAAATGGAGTTTCTTGGTATGGTACATGTTTGAATGAGTATTGTTCCCGTCTTATTTAATTATTATGTATTAATGTTGTTGAGCTAAGAGGTTCCTAAAATGAGCCCTTATGTGGGTATGAGATGATGAAGAAATGAGTTGCTAAATATGTTTTATTGGTCTTCTTAATTATGTAGACTTGATAAAGTATACTATTTTCTTAAACATGATTGCTTATTATAAAAATGTCGATTTGAAGTCTTGAGGATGTGATGAGTCACAAGGATTTTCTCAAATGGATGGAGGTAATGATTGATTATATCTAGATGATGTTATATATGTGCATTTAAAACTTCCTTGAAGATTGATTGAGATTGAGCATTGAGATTGGGATTTGATTGTGATAGAGTTGATGAGTTGACAAGGTTGTAATGAGACTTGTTGATATGAGTTGATTGAGTTGATTTGATGGAGTTTTATGAGCATTGAGTCTTGGGAGGAGTATCGAGCACCGAATTGGACAAGAGTATAGTCCATACTCGAACCTAATACCTATGTTGCCAAACGTAGGGGGGATTGAACCGTTACAGTCGGATGCTTCCCCGAGAGCTTTTGTCCTGACATTATAGGACCTGGTTGGATTGGATCCATGAGTGTTCGTCGTTCATGCCCTGGCAAAGTATGAACGGGCGTGGCAACGACGTCGTTTCGTTGTACCTTCACTGGCTCATAAGTGTTGGTTGTCGGTTAAGAGAAACTCCCAAATAAGTTTTGATAGCACTCTGAGTCAGATTGAGTTGAATTGTATATGATTGGTCCAGTCTAAATCATACTCTTGTTTAGACTTAGGACATTTGATTGAGTTGTCATTCCTTTTGAGTTGAGCTCCCGAGTTGGTTGAATTATTCTTCCTTGATGTTCGTTGTATTCGGCCATTTTACATACTCGTACATTCCATGTACTGACGCCATTTGGCCTGCATCGTTTCATGATGCAGAGACAGGTACTAGAGATCATCAACCGGCGCTCCGTTGAAGATCCACATACACTTCCAGCCAGTCGGTGAGTCCTCCTAGTTTCCGAAGGATATTGGGCCTTCTTGTACAGTTTGATTGTCTTTTCTTTATTCAGATTGTCGGTAGCCATGGGCTTGTCATTGGCACCTTTTAAACTTGAATAGAGGCTTCATAGACTGGAGTGTGGGAGGTCGAGCAGTCATTTTGAGGAGTCCTATTTTGATTATCTTCTTTGATTGTAAATGTTTGGCCTTCGACCCTTATGTTATGAGACATAATTTCCTTAATTGAGTTTCCGCTAAGAGAATATGCTTGAACGAATGGGGACTGTACCAAGTGGTTCGCTCGGAGGGCAGAAATGGCCTTCGGGTGCCGGTTACGTCTAGGGTACCCTCTCAGGGCGTGACAGATTTCTCGTGGGATTTCATTGGGTAAGTTATTTTGACTCTACTTCATCATTTCCTAATGATTAATTATTGATTTTAACATGATTTTGAGGATTTCAATGAGTGAAAATTGTCCTTTTTCAAGAACTTTGAGAAATTATTTAAATGTTGATTGTGACTTGATTAAGGTAGGGTTTTTGAAATGGTTTTTTCTATTAAGTTCCAAAGAATAAGAGGAACGGTTTCATCCAAAAATTTCCGAATTTAAACCCCCTCTCCCCTATTTTCGAAGTCGGATTTTGAGCCTTTGACCCCTTTTTGCCGAATTTTGCGTTCTTAGTATCGTTTGATTTAGTTTATGATTGTGAAGCACTTTTTGAACAGATTGTGGCGATTCGAAGTATATTCGAAAGGGCAAGGATCACGTGGATTGATTGATTGCGTCTTGGTTAAGGCAAGTGGACTCTTAAACCTCCGTGAATCTATTTGAATCTCGATTTTCCTTTGTATATGTATTGGGGAGTGATGGGGATGAGATTACGGGTTAAATTGTGACATGAATTAATCTAACTTAATCGACGGATTTGGAGAGGGATTTCTCGTGGGATTTCATTGAGTAAGTTATTTTGACTCTACTTCATCATTTCCTAATGATTAATTATTGATTTTAACATGATTTTGAGGATTTCAATGAGTGAAAATTGTCCTTTTTCAAGAACTTTGAGAAATTATTTAAATGTTGATTGTGACTTGATTCAGGTAGGGTTTTTGAAATGGTTTTTTCTATTGAGTTCCAAAGAATAAGAGGAACGGTTTCATCCAAAAATTTCCGAATTTAAACCCCCTCTCCCCCATTTTCGAAGTCGGATTTTGAGCCTTTGACCCCTTTTTGCCGAATTTTGCGTTCTTAGTATCATTTGATTTAGTTTATGATTGTTAAGCACTTTTTGAACAGATTGTGGCGATTCGAAGTATATTCGAAAGGGAAAGGATCACGTGGATTGATTGATTGCGTCTTGGTTAAGGCAAGTGGACTCTTAAAACTCCGTGAATCTATTAGAATCTCAATTTTCCTTTGTATATGTATTGGGGAGTGATGGGGATGAGATTACGGGTTAAATTGTGACATGAATTAATCTAACTTAATCGACGGGTTTAATAAAAAGTTATGTGTGTTAATTTAGAGATTTGAATATTACATTCTGTGATTTAGATATCTACGTGTATTTGATGAAATATTTGATAGTCTGAACATGATTGCGGTTTGTTTGAATTGATTATTCCTTATTACTTGTGTAAGCATGCTGATTGTATTGGTCTGAAAAACTGTGATGAGAGGTATATGATTGTGATGCTGAGGTCATTCCCAGTCAGAGATAATATATTGCCAAGGTAATTTCCGGTGAGGGACTGATAGGCCGAGGTCATTTTCGTTGGAATTAAATTGCCGAGGTCATTTTCGATGGGATAATATTGCTGAGGTCATTTTCGGTGAGAGATTGTGGGACTGAGGTCATTTTCGGTCAGAGATTATCATGCCAAGATCTTTGCCAGCGATTACACACATGCATGATCATTGAGTGTGCATATACATTTCCGGCATATCTGTGTGTGACAGTGTTACACCCCATACTTTTGTACCTTGGAAGGTTCTTAAGCTTTTTAAGTATCTTGAAAGGTTCTTAAGTTTTTAGAAGGATTCTTAAGTTTCTTAAAGCTTCTTAAAGCTTCTCAAGCTTCTTAGAAGTTACCATGGGAGCCGGATAGTTCATAACGCTATCAAACAACTCTAAGGAAGGGAGAATGTGACACCTCATGATAGGGAAGATTGGAAATAGCGTTGTAAGAATCCGGAAGAAGTTGGAGACAAAATAATGAGTCGTAGGACTCGACTTACTTACATAATATACCAACTTGGAAATCTTACATACTTAAGCTACTTGAGTACATACCAAGCTTACGTAGCAAGGATTACATATATTTGTAAAGTAAGACGAGATTACGAACCCACAAGGGGGAAAAGAGAGTGCCACATGGCAGCAGCTGGAGCAAGGGTGGTGGTCCCCATATTCCACGTGGCAACCCAAGGTTGAAGGGGGTGGTGTGTTGGCCCAATGAGGGCTTGACACGTGTCACCACTTAGGGGTTGACACGTGTCACCTCCTAAAGTGTCCTATATATATAGATATTTTATGATCAACCTTATCAATAAGTCATTATCTTCCAAGTTCAAGAGGCTTCTAGAGAAAGAACGAAGAGAAGAGAAATCTAGAACTAGAGAGAGAGAGTAGGTTCGGCCAAGTAGGAAAAAAAGGTAAGTCTCCAATTTTATTCCATGAATTAATTATCTAGGGTTCACCACGATGTTATGAAGGTGTTATTAATGAAAATTTATGATTTGGAACAGCCCAAAACGTTATCAAACAGCCACGAAGTTTTAGGCGCGCTAAAGGAACTTCCGAGGTAAGTTTCGACGAGTTTGATGAGTTTCGGGCAAGGTAAGGGCTTCCCTTTCAAATTGGAGTTTATTATGTTTTTATGAGGTATATTACATGTGTTAAATAAGGTTGGAAGTGGAAAAATTGCATAAGGATGCTTGACGTTAGAAACAAACTAAATTGAAGTGGTTGTAGCTAAATTGAAGTTGAGTAGTGGGTTGTCGTTGTGGTGCTGCGGGTGCAGCTGGTTGGGTTGGGTGTTGCAGGGCTTTAAAGTATTTTTTAAAAGGGTGTTGATGCTACTGGTTTTATCCACACGACCCTTCGTTTGGTATGGTTAAAGGTTTTGCGAAATAAAGATTAAAAACTCTATTTTGACATCATAGCTTCAGGCAAGTTGTTTGGAGTTTGTATTGTGTAATGTTGAAGTAATTTACTTGTGTATATGTTTCTGGTTGTTGTTTTTGGTATGGTTATTGACACGTTGTCCAAGTTAAAATCTCGGAGATGTTAAAGTTATAGGAGAAATGCTGTCCGATTTTCAATAACTTCGAAACCAGTAACAAACTAGTCGAGGGTATTGGATAAGAAAACGATTCCTATGGGTACTTGGTTGTAGAGTTGGAAATTGGAAATTGAAAGGTTATTAACCTTAGTATTACTCTCATGTTATTAGGTCAAGGAGATAACGAGGCGAGCTGGGTTACAGTTAATCCACAAAAGGTATGTGAAGCTTACCCTTTTTTTCTTTTGGCATGTCTTAGCCTTAAGTGATTGATGTATGAAATGTGGGGATAATTCCATTCATATAACCCCAAGTATGACTCATAAGTCTTATTCACTTCTCGATGGTAGAATTCCTATACTAGTTGAGTTATTGCCTCTCAAGGCTTCTATATGATGGAGAGTAGTAAGTATGTGAAGTTATCTCCTTTTTCTTGGCATGTTTTGGCATAAGTACGTAGAGTTACCCTTCTTTCCTCTTGATATGTCTTTGACATAAGTGTGGTGCTATGATGGTAAGGTAATGCAATAATAAAGTTATGATATCGAGTTCCATAAAGGGCCGGGTACGGTATATGATGATTATGACACCGAGTCCCATAAAGGGTCGGGTATGGTATATGATGATTATGACACCGAGTCCCATAAAGGGCTGGGTATGGTATATGATGATATGATGATAACGAATCCCATAAAGGGACGGGTACGGTATATGATAATGTGATGACAAGTCCCATAAAGGGCCGGGTACGGTATATGTATGTAATGATATAATATGATGATGTGAATCAGAACGAACGTTCCTCGGCATTACTATATGATATGTGGATCGAACCGAACGTTCCTCGGCATTACTATATGATATGTGGATCGGATCGAATGTTCCTCGGCATTACTATATGATATGTGGATCGGACCATCGTTCCTCGGCATTACTATATGATATGTGGATCGGACCATCGTTCCTCGACATTATTATATAATGTACGGATTGGGCCATACATTCCTCAGCATATACTTACTATATACATGGATCGGGCTGTACGTTCCACAGCGCTAATAATATATATGTGCTTATGATGACAAAATGATGTAGATGGTACACGGATTCCCCGAATGGGCCGGGCACAGTATGTGAGGGTAATATATATGACTTTCTTTTATACGATGTGAGTACGGTAAATGGTTAAATGTTATACTTTCCCCCTGCATCCCTACACCATTTGTAATTTCCTTATGATGTCTATGCTTTACATACTTAGTACATATGTCGTACTGACCCCCCTTTCTCGGGGAGGGGGGGATGCGTTCATGTCCGCAGGTACAGATACATACTTTGGGGATCCGTCAGTGTAGGAGTTCCACTCAGCAGTTCAGAAGCGCTCCATTGTGCTAGAGCCTAGTTTTGGTATTAACCCTCGATGTATATATTTATTTGTTCATGAGTACGGTGGGGCCCCTGTCCCGCCTTATATTATTGTTCTTACTCTTAGAGGTCTGTGGATATGTATGTGAGTTGTATATGCATGTATGCACAGTGGTGCCTATGATAAGCCTCGCAGGCTTATACGTTATCCTGCCGGTTGATGTGCTATAACTTAAACAGGGGACAGATTTACTTACAGATAGCAGGGATATACGTGAGTACCCAGTTCGGGCACCCGTCACGGCCTACGGGGTTGGGTCTTGACAGACAGACTTGATGCTTATATGTAACTTGTGATTACTTGTACGTTATATCTTGTGATATTGAGCTGTGATCTGAACCTTATTGAACTGTTAGGTTGGGCTGATTTCTGTGCAGGTTGTAGTTATGGAGGTCCAGTTGAGTTGGAAAAGAGTTAGTGTATCCTATTAGATTTACTTAGTTTTGCTAGTTGACTTGCTGGGTACCGTGTTATTTGGTACTCACTTTTGCTTCTACATTTGTGTAGGTTCTAAGCCTAGACTTTGATCATCCGTTCCTCCTGATTATCTGAGGCTTTTAGGGGATTGTGAGAGATAGCTATTTCTATCCAACGGACTCTCAGATTTCCTGTATTTTTATGCTTCACTATATTTGAGAATTGAAGACATATTGAGACTTGCATTTCATTTCAGTCTTGTTTTTCTTTAGCGGCTTGTACATGTGACAACCAATCTTTGGGGTATTTGAGTTGAAAGACTTCTGCTTTTGTTTATTACTTACTTATTTAGATTGTTTCCGCTTTATTTTTCGTAAATGTTGGATTTTTGGTTGATTTGTTTGGTGGAAAAGGACTGGTGTCATCACACCCGGATTCGGATCGTGATAATGGAGGCTGGCATGATAACACCAACTCTGGCCATCTCTTTATATAGGATCGAGCGATGATGTTGCTGAGTATACATATTTTTTGTATGCAGCCTTGCTTTCTGCACCTTTGTTGTGAAGGATCTGTCACTAGTACGAGAAATAGGTGATCTAGCTTCGAATTTGGAGCTTATCGGAGTCTTTGGAGCCAGTTGTTTGGCTGTTCCGCAACATCTACATTTCTCTATCTTTACTTTGTTCTTGTCTTTATCTTCCAGATAGTTTTTTAGTGTTTGAATCTCGTACAGTTATTCTGGAAGCTTTGTACTCATGTCACCAGATTTTGGAATTGTAGTCCATACTTTTTGCATTTCTATTATATTTTATGAAAGCTTGACTTCAAAACTTTACTTTTGCTTTTTTATTTTATTATTATTTTCGCGTTCTGATAGATGTTCGATTATGATGAATGATTGACTTACCTACCAGTGAAATATGTAGGTGCCATTACGACCTTGAATTTTGGATCGTGACAGTTTTCTCTAGATCTTATTTATTAATTAGTAGAGGTTTGATATTTCATTAGGTATTATAAAGTAAGGTCTAGCCCCACGCTCCTTATACTTGTCTTTGTTGAGGATTTTTGTTTATCATTAATAAAAGGCTGCTAGACATGTCTAATGATATAAATTTCCCCCCCCCCCCCCCCACCCCCCCCAAAAAATAAATTATTATTCTTTTATGACGTTGTATATTCTTAAACTAAAGGAAATTTAACAAATGTAAGTCACAAATTCAAAACATTACATTCTATTTTCAACAGGATTATGCTACAGAGCCTAGATATTGGATTCCATAAATATTGGAATGAACAATATTTGTATATCATTTTGAATTTTGCCTTTTTCTCTATTTTTTCATCCATATTTAGAGATTTTTTCCCTTGTTGATTGGTAAGAGGAGAAGGCTTAATGCAGAGAAATCTCTCTGTTGTGTTATTATGTGTACTATTGATTTGTTAATATTGTATGGTTGCATTCTTGTGATTGAATGAATAAATATTGAGTAAAAACTAAGAGGACTTCTTGAATTCCCATGTATTCAAAGTCAATGTATAAAGCATATGCAAAGTGAACTGTTTGATTAGCTGTTTTGTTTTTCCCAATTCGAAAGGATACCTATTTATTTTGCTTGGACTTGTCTATGCTTTTGAACTCTAACTTATGACAATGAAATTAGATTCACAAAACATTCATGAATATTTCTTGTAATGGCTGAGTCCTATTTATCAATGCAACAGATCAAACATTAACATGAATTGAATTTACAATTTTTTGTACTGCTGCTAATCTTATTTCATGCTTCTTTTTATGCCATACACGCAACAAACGTATTGTGTTACCCAATAGAAGTAGTGCCATTAAGCCACACCATACTGTAATTCCAATTTCAATGATCTGACCAAGTGGTTCACGGTCCTTCCTAGGTGTGAGGACGTAAATTGTTATGCCATAAGTGAGTGCTATTGAGGTAACTGTCAACCACATGATAACCATCAAACCCCACATGAAAAGCCTGCGCCTGAAGGGCAATCCACTTATCAGCAGCAAGATTGTGCTGAGAGAGGAGACAAAGGCAATGGTGTTGGCACGAAGGAAATATCGATACGATTTGGGATGAATATAAGACATTACTGATTCCCCAGCTTTATGTGAAGGTATTCCCTGATTATTCAATTCTCCATTAGCTTGCCAAACACCTCCTGGAGGGTTCACTCCAGCTTGGAATGCCATGGTTGCAATCAGTACGGCCACCACCATTATTGTTTCGCGTTTCTTGGAAAGCCAATCGCCTTTTGCTGGGGGCTTTTGGGCCTGATTTCCTCCTAAATATGCTGGTGTTGAAGATACTGGAGAATGGTTATTTCCAGCAGAGTCATTGGGAATTTTGGTACTATGTTGAATGATGGACATTGAAATATCCTTTGCCCTTAAACCTCCAGCTTCTCTAAGACACTCTCCCATGGATAGATCATTCACATCCCTCCGACTCTGTGCTAAAATATCTAATGCTGTATTCCCATTTGCATCCACTGCATTCACATCAATATGATGTGTCTTTAGCAAGTACTTGGCAGTCTGCAAGATTGATTGGTAGGTGGTTTAATTACTACACTGCTTATAAGAAAATGAAGTCAATTAAGGAACAAAATCATACCTCAATTTGCTTATCAGCAACAGCCAAATGCAGAATGTTGTGTCCATCACCATCCTTTGCATTCAAGAACTCATGGTCCCAATCAATCTCCATTAGCACGTTCAGAACCTCCAGCTGATTATGCTTCACACACAAATGCAAAACGTTTTCTCCATTGATTGTCGTTCCTAGAGCTGCACGAGGCCTGACATGTATCAGTTCTTTTATGACTTCAACTCTACCTTTGATGGCTGCAAGGTGGAGAGGATTTCCACCATCGCGATCACGAGCCAGGCACAGTTCAGGATTTACCAACAACAACATCTTGACTATTTGCAGGTGCCCTTTGGCTGAAGCTATGTGAAGAGCAGATGACTTTCGCGAATCCAATTCAGCAGCAAGGTGAGGATTTTGAGCCAGAATTAACCTCACAAATTCGATATGCCCACCCATTGCTGCTATGTGCAAAGGTGTTTCATTGAAGAAAGTTAAGGTAAGTCTATCAAGAATCAAAGAATCTTGTTGAAGTAATTCTTGTAAAGCTCTAACATCTCCTTTAACTGCAGCTTCATAGAGTCTCTTCTCAGTATCCATCTTCCTCTATCAGAATGTTTTTTTACAAACAGAATTGGTTAATCTTATAGTAGTTGCTGATTATTTTCTACTTATTGGATTGATTCATCGTTGGAAAAGTCTTGCATCAAATTTTAGACTTGTTTAAATGATACTATTCACCATGCCTTGAACTAATCTTATCTTATTTTTATGGTCAAGAAATAGTTTTTAAAAAAATAAAAAATGAGAGAGAAACAAGAAAATTGTTATAACCATATTTTTGACTGAAAATGACATTTTCTATTTGTATATACAACACTTCCACGAAACAACCGGGACAAAGAAATAACTATTGCTCGAAGCTACCTAGAATTTTCGTGGTCAACTTTTAAAAAGACTGACTTATGTATCTGGATAACAAGAAAACAGTTTGTTTTGAAATTTCTTTTGCGTTGTAAGTCAGCATCAAAAATGAAAAAGTTGACATATAAATTATGTGCAAGTCAATGTCCAAGTCCATATTGTTGGGAAAGGCAAGCACAAACAAAGGTGCACGACATGGCAAAAGAAGAAGAAAAACCCAAATATAAAACTTCTCTTCTATTTGAACCAAGAGGAGACAAACCAATTCAAGCATAAACAATATTTGGCGCAACGAGCTGTAAAGACCCTGAAGGTCATTTTTGAAATTTTTATAAAATGACCATTTTACACCTCCCTTTAGTTGTCTCCAGTCGTTTCTGATTGGTATCGGTTGTTGGTTTTTAGAAAATCCTATGAAAAGTTAAGTATTTGAAAATTTTGAGTTTTCATAAGCTTTAAGTGTTAAAAAGTGGTATTTGAGGCCAACCGGAGCTACAGATCTCAGAATGGAATTCCGTTGATTCCAGTAGCTCCGAAATGTCAAAATTGTCCTAGGAGAGATTACGGAATCAGTTTTGGAGTTGTAACCAAGATTTGAGGTCTTGAGATGAGAATTTGAGGAATTTTAGGTCAAGGTTTGACTTTGGTGAACTTTTGGAGTTTTGATGCTCGAAATGGAATTCTGAGGACTTCATTGGATTCAGGGGATGGGTTTTGGTTTAGAAGAAGTGGTGGCTGAATTTTTAGAGGTCCCGAGCCCATTTTAGTATTTTAAAGGCCTAAGTTGGTTTAGTTGTGATTTTTCGAGTTCTGGGTCAAGGAGACCTCGAATTCAAATTCTGATGGTTCCATCAGCTCCGTAATGGCCAAATTAGGCTAGCAGCATTGTTGGCATGACTATCAAGGAAATCGATACGAGTTTGGGGCCATTTGGCGCTTTTGATTTTGAAATTTAGCGTATGGTTGACTTTGGTCAACATTCTTGGAAAAAGCGCTCGGATGAAAATTTTAACAGTGCGGTTAGTTTTGAAATATCGAGTTTGGTCTAGAACGACCCTTCATTTTTTTTCCAAAGTTTTCGGTCTAATCCTGAGGCCCGTTGTCGAATTTGGCTTAAAATGACACTTGGATGTGTGATCCACTTTTTATTAAAATGACATTGTATGATAATTTTGAATGCGTCACTGAGTCCGGAATATCGAATTTAGTGGGGTAGTATATCCGGTTTATTTTTATCGGGTTCCAAATGAATTCCGAGGGTCCGTTCGGAGACTTTACATAATGCAAAACCCAGAAAAATCTGGTGCAAAAGTGCAGATTTTTAAATTTTTTCTCTCAACTTTGAACCCTCATTTCTTGAGTTTTTCAAGTCCAAATCTAGTGATTCAAGAGTCTATCTTCAAGAGATTTTCGCAAGGAATCCATTGGTCACTTAAAATCTTGAGGGAAGGGTTTCGATTGAGGTAACATCTTGATTCTAGTTGCTGCAATGTCAATTTTCGAAATTAATGTTTGAATGATTTTGAGAATTTATTTCTTGATCTATATAAACCCAAATTTGACGATTGAAGGGTCTAAGTTCAAGAGAATTTCATAGGAAATCCGCTGGTACACTCATAATCTTGTGGGGAGGCTTCGTGTGAGAAAAAATTACGAATCTAGCTACTATTTTGACCATTTTCGAATTGAAATTATGTGAAATTTTGGAAGATTGTATCTTGATCATTTGAACTCTATTTTTAGTGATTTTTGAGGCTAGATTGTGGGATTTTTTGCAAGGAACGTCATGGTGTAATTTCTTTGGATTGGGAGGGTCTATTTTTTTTCCCCAGAATTCGCTGATCAAGAAGCTGTCATTTTCATCTTTTAGTTCGAATTTTGTGAATTTTGGTTGCATGCTCGTCCCACGTAGTTTCCCAACCCGAATTGTGTTATAGTATTGATTTGTAAGCTTGGAGTGATGTTTAGAACCTATTTTTGGGCTCAAATTTAGATTTTTGAATGCGGATCCCACATTGCCCGTTTTAGACCCCGAAATTGGTCTGTCTCCAAAAATTATGAAATTAGTGTCTAAATAAACATATCAATATTGTACTTTTATTTTTGACAGTGTGGCAGCATTCCGAGACCGTTTGAAAGGGAAAAGCTCCGACACAGTAATTTGGACCTCGCGTGTTCAGCCTACAGGTAAGCTACAGTTTTTCTTTCTTTAGATTGAGATGAAATGTGTGAAAGCATGTTGAAATAGTTGGAATTTGGGTTGGTTAGCTTAATTGTTTATCTTAGGTGTTAGAAATTATGCTTTAGGCTTGTTATCGGGTTTTTCGGATATTTGAAAGCATGCATATCTTACCGTTATTTGTTAGTATTATAAGAAGAGTTGAATGAGAATGTTGTTGATATTGTGGATTATGTTGGCCTTAGTATAGGTTGTAGACCTACTTTAGATGCCCCGACGTCACTCCGGCAGACTTAGATCCTTGTAGAATGGTGTAGCGGGCTAGTGCTTGGTAGTTGACCTTAGCTAGGCGATACCCTTGCTCTTAATAACACCCTCATCTATAACTCGATATAACCATGACTTCAAGATACATCAGCAATACTAGATTTGGTGACCATTTAGCTTCGGCTTTGGCTCAAGTTTTGGCGGCATATCAGTTGACACATTGGGGAGGAGATTCTCATACTGTTGTAGTCTAGTTGGGAAGGATAATATTTGGCAGCATGGGACAAATTATCTATGAGCATCCGGGTACCCAATTTCGGCCTCCGTTCTGAATTATCGGGGAGCATCCGGGTACCCATCCCCAGCCTTTGCCATCTTGCTAGTATGAAGAGCATACGGATACCTAGTCCTGGCCTCGATCATATCGATGTGTTACAGTAAGCATCTGGGTACCCAATTCCGGCCTCGACCGCACCTATGTATTATGGCAAGCATCCGGTTACTCAGTCCCGGCCTTGGCCACGTTGGATATTCGGGTGAGCATCTATTTCCTAGTCTTGACCTCGACCCTTAAGGCACCCCTTATTCGTTGATTCATGGAGATTATGGGTTTAGAAATGACATAGTTCTTTGGTTCCTGACCTCGCACATTCTTGGTTCCTAGCCTTGGTAGTTGTAACTATTTTTTGTACTTAGCGGGCTTGTGAGGGTTCGTTCGGGTTTTTATTTAACTTGCGCACGAGTGTCCCTACTGGGCTTATGGGGGTCTAGTTGGGTATAGTTAGCTGTAGTTCTTGTAGATAGTACTCTTTTCACTTTAGATTCTTATGTTTATTCCTATTTAGGCTTATTCCTCTTTTTCATATTGGTTTCACCTTTTCTGCTCAGTCGGCCTATGATGCCTATTGGGTACCTGTTGTCTTGGTACTCATACTATACTCTACATCTACTTTCATGATGTAGGACCGAGTACCAGCTATTGTCGAGGATAGATCGAGCTTTTTGCAATCAACTTCAGAGACTAGGGTAAGCACTTGGCATTTTTGGATCATTTCTGTCTCCTTCAGTATGGATGACCTGTATTTTGCCTTTTGAGACTAGCCAGTTGTTGTTTATATTTTTGGTCCACTTTCGGGACTTATACTCATCTTTTATGTTTTAGCAGCTCTATACTAGTGACTTTGAGGTTCTGAGAGGGATCTTTAGATGTTTATATCATGTTTTGGTTTACTTCCACTTTATTTTTCTGCTTATCTTTATAATTTGTCTCTCTTATTTAGTTTCTGCCCTCAAACACATGACTTGAAGTTCTGGGTTGATGGGTTGGCTTACCTACTAAAGGGTTATAGTAGGTGTCACCATGACCTGAAGAATCGGATCGTGACACAAGCATATCACCAAAATAAATATAGGAAGGCAAAACTAAATCAACATACGAGACACCAAATTTATGTGGAAAACCTCTTCGGTGTGAATAGTAAAAATCAAAAGGTCAAAGCTTCACTATAACCAACAAGAGTTACAAATGTATTCTCCAAAATAGGCACCAAAGAAGTGCCAAACAATGAGAAACGACAACTACAAGATTAGAACCAAAGAACTAGAGAAGAAAGGAGTAAAAATTACCAAAAATGCAACTACAGTTCACTTTATAAGACTCTGAATCCACCTCTGTCAGTTTCCAATTAAAGATTGAGTTGACAAGAACAAGTTATCCAAAAATCAGCTCAATCAATCAAGAAACGAAGCGGGAATTGCGATTTGAAAATGGTTGCTAGGGCTTGTGTAAAGATCTGCACTCTCTCAATTTTCTCTCTATTGTGGCTGTTGATCTCTCTTGTGAGTTCTGAAAATAAGACCTAGAAAAGTCTTACATATGCACCAAACGAATTGAGCTTATGGAAAAAAGTGGACTAGTCCAAAATTGGTTTTTATTTATCCGTATAGGGAGGAAAGAAGACCAAAATCCAACAATTCTCCTCCTCTCGACTATGTGGAGGAGACCGCTATCCTGACGATCATGCACATTCTTCAAACTTTCCTCTTGGAAAAGTTTTAGTCATCATGTCCGAACCATTATCATCCGTATGAATCTTCTCAAGTTCAAGCAACTTAGAATCCAACACATCCCAAATCCAATGGTATCTCACATCAATGTGTTTAGACCAACCATGAGATGTAGAATTTTTTCCAAGGTGAATAGAACTTTGAATTTCGCAATAAAGCACATACCTCCTGAGCACCACCAAGTTCCCCCAAAAATCTCTTCATCTAGAGCAACTCTTTACAAGTTTCAACAGCAGCAACAAGCTCAGCTTCTGTAGTAGATAGAGCAACACATTTTTGCAACCTAGATTGCCAAGACACAACTCCCCGTGCAAAAGTAGTCAAGTAGCCTAAAGTAGACTTACGAGTATCAACATCATCATCCATATCTGAATCATTGTAACAACAGAGAATAGGCTTTCCTATTACAAAACACAAACTCAGACTAAAAGTGCCACAAAGATATCTCATAATTCACTTTATAGCATTCCAGTACTCTCTTCCTGGATTAGAAAGAAAATGGCTAACAATACCAACAACATGAGCAATATATGATCTTGTACACACCATTGCATACATAAAACTACCAACGGCTGAAGCATAAGGAACTTTCTTCATATCTTCCTTCTCACCATCACTGGAAGAATAATGCTTCGTTCTCAATTTGAAGTGGATAGCTAAAGGTGTATGGACAACCTTAGCTTTGTCCATGTTAAATCTACGAAGTTCTTTCTGAATGTACTTCTCTTGTGATAACCACAACTTCTTGGCCTTTCTATCATGGACAATCTGCATGCCAAGAATCTGCCTTGCTAGTCCCAAGTCTTTCATAGCAAAAGACTTATTCAACTCTTGCTTCAACTTTTGAATCCAACAAGCATTCTGACCAACAACAAGAATGTCATCAACATAAATCAAAACAATGATAAAGTCACTATCATAGAATTTTTGTACAAAAACACAATGGTCTGGAGAAGTCTTCTTGAAACCCTACTTACTCATAAAGAACCAAACTTACTGTACTATTTCTTGGGAGCTTGTTTTATACCATACAAGCTCTTCTTCAATTTGCAAATATAATTCTCTTTTTCCTTGACTTCAACACCTTCTAACTGCTCCATATAAATTTCTTCATCTTAGTCACCATGGAGAAAAGAACTTTTAACATCCATTTGCTCAATTTCTAAGTTTAGACTTGCAGCCAAGCCTAGAACCATGCGAATGGATGACATCTTCACAACTGGAGAAAATATCTCATCAAAATTAACTCCCTTCTTCTGGTTAACTCCTTTCACAACTTATCTAGCTTTGTACCATGGAACTGGGTTTCCATATTCATGTTTCACCCTGAAAACCCACCTGATTTTCAAAGCTTTTCTGTCTTTAGGCACCTTAACCAAATCAAAGGTATGATTATCATGTAGATACTTGATTTCATCTTCCATAGAATCAAACCACTTTTCTTTTTCTTCAATTTTCATAGCCTTGTCAAGACTCTCTGGTTCTCCCTCGTCAGTCAAGAGTACATACTCATTGGAAGGATAACGAGATGAATGTATTTTCTCTCTAGTAGATCTTCTGAGAGAACTCTCTGGAGCAATAATTATAGTTGGTTGCTAACCAACAACAACATCTTGCACTGGAGCATCAACATCATACTGGTCATTCTGAATATAATCACCATCTTCACTATCAACTTGATTTTTATCATTTTGAAGATTTTTTTCAAGTGTAGTAGTCAAAGGAACTGGATCAACATCAACTAAGCTCTCACTACTTTGAGAATGAACTTTCTCAGCTTTTTTAAGATCTTCAATTAATTGGTTTTCAAAGAACACAACATCACGGCTTCTAACAAGTTTCTTATTCTCAACTGGATCAAAGAAACGATAGCCAAATTCATCTTGACGATAACCAACAAAGACACATTTCCTAGTTTTAACATCCAACTTTGACCTCTCATACTTAGGAATATGCACAAAGTCTTTACACCCAAATACTTTAAGAGGATCATAAGAGACATTCTTACCAAACCATACCCTATCAGGGACATCACCAATCAAAGCAACAACAGGAGATAAATTAATAATATAGGCAGTAGTATTAAGTGCTTCTGCACAAAACAAATCTGGTAGCTTAGCATTTTAAAGCATACATTGAACCCTCTCAACTAAAGTTCTGTTCATTCTCTCTGCTAAATCATTTAGCTGAGGAGTCTTTGGAGGAATTTTCTAAGTCCGAATACCCTGCCCTCTATAATATTTATCAAAAGGACCAATATACTCACCACCATTATCTGAGCGGATGTATTTCAATTTCTTTCCTGTCTGTCTCTCAACCAAGGTCTGAAAATTCTTGAACACATCAAGTACTTTGTCCTTGGAATTCAAAGAGTATACCTAGAGTTTGCGAGAATGATCATCAATAAAAGTCACAAAGTAAAGTGCACCACCATGAGACCTTACCTTAAAAGGAACACAAAAATCAGAATGTACCAACTCCAGTAAATCAAGCTTTCTTGAAGGCGAATGACTTTGAAAAGAAACTATTTTCTCTTTACCGTTTAAGCAATGAACACACTTCTTCAACTTTGTTTGTTTCACTCCATAAAGCAATTTTTTCTTAGACAAATTATCAATCCCCTTCTCGCTCTTATGACTCAGCCTTCTATGTCATAACTCTGATGAAGAATCATTCTCCACCAAGTTTACTGAGCCTCTAGAAATGGAACCCTGAAATACATACAGGTTAGACAACTTGTCACCTCGAGCCACAATCATTGAACCTTTAGCAAGCTTCCACTGGCCAGCACCAAGGGTGTTAACATAACCCTCATCATCAAGGTTTCCTATAGAAATCAGATTCAAGCTAACATCTGGAGCATGCCTGACATTGTTGAGAACTAGTCTCGAACCATTGTTACTTTCCAAACAAACTGTGCCAATGCCAAGTACATCAACCTCATTATCGTTGCCCATTTTCAACATTCCAAAATTACCTAGAGTGTAAGAAGAAAATAATTCCTTCTTTGGCGTGACATGAGAAGTAGCACTATAATCCATAAACTAGATAGACTAACCACAAACAAGATTAATGGCATTTTCACCACAAGTAACAAGAAGATCATCCTTAGCAATAATAGAAACATGATTTTCATTATCGCCATCTTTCTTATATTGTCTCATAGCTCTCTTGTACCTGTAGCAATATTTCTTAACATGCCCATTCTTGTGGTAATAATCATATTTAATATTCTTGTACTTAGACTTTGACTTACTTCTACTCATTGTGACCTCTAAACTTGCTTCTCCCCTTGTCTTCAGTAACCAAAACATCGGAGTGTGAAACTGAAAATGATGAGCCTTGAGATCTTCTTTTCATCTCTTTATTTAAAACGCCACTCTTAGCATATACCATAGTTACAATACCACCAAGAGCAGAATTAGTCAAAGAAACTTGAAGAGTTTCAAAAGAATCTGGCAGAATATTAAGAAGCCAGAGTACTTGTATTTCTTCATCAAACTTTACACCTATTTTAGACAGCTGGTCAAGGACACCCTGAAAATTATTTATATGATCATAAATAGGATTTCCCTCTTTATAACTGATATTCATCAATTATTTCAGTAGTAATAACTTGTTATTGTCAGTCTTCGAAGCATAAAGTATCTCAATCTTATCACATAAACTTCTAACATGTGTCTCATTCACAATGTGATTTCTAACATTATCTTCAACTCATTGTCTGATAAAGCCATAAACCTGTAGATGCTCTAATTCTCAATTCTCATCATTCATAGACTCAGGTTTATTAGAAGCAAACATATGTAAATGCATTTTCTTGACAAATAGAAGATCTTTCATCTTATCTTTCTAAATATGATAATTGCTACCATTCAAATACACCATCTTGCTCATATTTGACTCCATCATTCAAATAGAAAATCAACAACAACTCAATGCTCTGACACCACTTTGTTGGAAAAGGCAAGCACAAACAAAGGTCCATGACAGGGCAATAGCGGGAAAAAAAACTAAAATATTAACCTTCACTTCTATTTGAACCAAGAGGAGACAAACCAATTTAAGTATAAACAATATTTAATTTGGGGCAGCAAGCATATCCCCAAAATAAATATAGCAAGGCAAAACTAAATCAACGTACGAGACACCAAATTTACGTGGAAAACCTCTTCGGTGTGAAGAGTAAAAATCAAAAGGTCAAAGCTCCTCTATAATCAACAAGAGTTACAAATGTGTTCTCCAAAATAGGCACCAAAGAAGTGCCAAACAATGAGCAACGACAACTACAAGATTAGCACCAAAGAACTAGAGAAGAAAAGAGTAAAAATTACCAAAAATGCAACTACAGTTCACAATCAGAAATATGGAACTACAAGACTCCGAATCCACCTCTGTCAATTCTCAATCAAATATAAAGTTTAGAAGAACAAGTTATCCAAAAATTAGCTCAATCAGACAAGAAATAAAGCGAAAATCGCAATTTGAAAATGGTTGCTAGGGTTTGTGCGAAAATTTGCATTCTCTCACTTTTCTCTCTATTGTGACAGCTGATCCCTCTTGTGAATTATGAAAATAAGACATGGAAGAGTCTTACATAGCACCATAAAAAATTGGGCTTATGGACAAAATGGACTAGTCCAAATTGACCTTTTATTTATCCACATAAAAAGAGAAAAAGACCAAAACCCAACACAAATAAAGTGTAAATACACAGGGTTCATTCTTGACTAATGACAGCAAAGGAAGAGATATATAGAGGCGGGGGTGTATTATTATCTATCAACTACTAGTAATTTATTAGTATTGAAACAGAAAATGATTCTAAATTAATTTTAATTGTTGATGGAATTTGAACATTCAACACGATATTATCAACTTTGTTTATGCATGAATATAGAGTATTAGCCCCCCTATATACCAGGTAAAACAATTTGACCAGAAATATTTTGTACAGAGGAATCTTTTATTATATTAGAAAGTACACATACGTCTCCTAGGATTTTAGTTGGAAAAATTACTTGAGTAAGTTCTTTTTAATAATTAATTATTAATTTTAGCGATATTTTTTTATTTATTATCATTTATAACAATACATAGCAATTATTATGATAAGTTTGTACTATGTATTAAAAGTGAATCATGCATGTGATATAAATATATTATAAGTTTTTTTAAAATATATTATGTTTACTTTGTAAAAAATCAATACAATGTATTATAAGTATATTAAAGTGTGTGATAAATGTATTATTCATCAATAAAATTTATATTATAAGTGTTTTATAAATTGTTCTCTTTAATATGTATTAAAATTATATTATAAATGTTTACTGAAAATAAAAATGTTATTACTATAAATGATAACTATTTTCTTAATATAGTATATCTATGTAAGTTTTTCATTTTAGTTTATAACACGGGGAAATCACCTAAATGTACAATATTCAAAAAATATTTACACATAGAGCAACATAATTATTTTAACCATATATAGCAAATTATTTAAATTAAATTAAGTACGGTCCTTATGCTTCTAAAACTCTCACCTCCTATTTTTTCTTCCCTTGTTTCTATTCAAATTTGCTACACCAATATTCTCTCCAATCTTCTCACCTATAATTTTCTCCAAAATTAGGGCAATACTTACCTTCATAGCTTCTCAACCACAGCTTTCTACAATATTAATACTCCAATTTTGGAATTAAGTGATGTGTATTCGGTGGTTATTGCAGAAGAATGGCAAAATTTAGGTGAATGCAGATTTGAATAAGTTGAAGAATATTGTGATTTCTGAGTAGAGATCTGTGATTACTTAAAGGTTTGAATGGTTGAATGTTTAATTGTTTGAAGGTTTGAATTAGATTTCATACCTAATTCATTAGCGATACATGATTTGTATTCAGTTGTGATTCAATATGAAAGTTTATTTTTATTTCTATGTTTATCACAATTACTTGTTTACTTGTTTAATGTATGTGTAATACAGTTTTTGTTCAAGTTTAATTCATTTTTTGTGGCCTACAGATCACTAAAGGTTGGTTTCATTAGATACAAATTTCATTTATGTCTAATTCTCTTCTAATGCAAGTTTAATGTGTATGTAATACGTTATTTGTTCAAGTTTGATTCATTTTTTGTGGCCTACACTAATGGTTGGTTTCATTAGATACAAATTTCATTCATGTCTAATTATCTTCTAATTCAAGTTTAATGTGTATGTAATATGTTTGCTATTCAAGTTTGATTCATTTTTGTGGCCTACAGAGAAGACTGGTTTCATTAGCTACAGGTTTCATTGGTCTCTAATTCTCTTCTAATTCAAGTTTAATATGTGTGTAATTTCTTTGTTGTTCAACTTTAATTCCTTTTTGTGGCATACAGATCACTGAAGGTTGGTTTCATTAGATACATGTTTTATTCGTGTTTAATTCTCTTCTAATTCAAGTTTAATGTGTGTATAATACCTTTGTTGTTCAAGTTTAATTCATTTATGTAGCCTACAGATCACTGATTGTGCTACTTTTCTTCAATGGCCAATGGGATTCTAGCAAAAAGTATATTAATTACTTGGCAGATGGTGTGTTGATAAATCCCGATTCATCATTTGCTAGCCTCGTTTCTATGATTGTTTCTCAATTGTCAATAGATACATCAACAAGTAAAGTTAAAATCAGATATAAGATTGATGAAATGTCTCCTCCAATGCAAATTCATAATGATATGGGAGTAAAAGTGTATATTGAAAGCAAAAAGAAACATAGAGATATGTCAAAAATAAATATATCCTTACCATTGCACTAAAAAGACATTCCATTCTTAAACACTTCGAATTCAAGACATTGAGATCAAGCTCAATATGGTAAGACTCAAACTCAAGTTAGTTTATACTATTGATTGTCTATTAATAATTATTTTTCAACAGCTATTCAATACAACGCCTCAGAGAAAAGTGTAGTTGAAATTTACGCGCTTCAAGCATGAATAAATCTCAAATGTTTGCTATTAGATATTTTGAAAGTGAACACACGTGTTTGTTGCTACATAATTTATTATCGGAAAGAGAAGCAACAAAGACAGTTGTTGGGAGTATTATTGTTGCCAAACATATTGATTCAGATGCCAACTACACACCAATAGATATACAAAATGACATGTTACAGGAATATGGTGTGCGGCTCACATATATGCAAGCTTGGAGAGTTAAAGAAAAAGCTCTTGAGTTAGTCTGAGGTGATCCAGCTCTATCATATGCAAAGTTGCCAAGTTACTTTCACATACTAGAGGCAACTTACCCTGGTTCTTATATAAGATTGCACAAATAAGAGGATAACCATTTTCTATATGCATTTGTAGCTCTGTTTACATCGATAAAAGAATGGGAGTATTGTAGACCAATTGTAGTTGTTGATGGAACTTTTCTAAAAGGAGCATACAAAGGGATAATGCTAACAACTAATACCTTAGATGCAGTAGGTCAGGCTTTTCGAATACAATACTAATGCTTCTATAAATGAAATTCTAATTTGTATTAAAAGTCCGCACAATGTATTAAAAGTGTATTACACATGAAATAAAAATATATTAAAAATATATTAAACATTATACTTGATGCAGGGAGTATACTGCCGCTTGCTTATGCCATTGTTGATTCAGAGAATGATGCATCTTGGAGGTGGTTTTTTGAACAATTCAGAGAGGCATTTGGTCAAAGATTAGAGATGTGTATCTTTTCGGATAGGCATGCAAGCATTATTAAGGCAACTTCAACTATCTATGATGAAATACCTCATTTCGCATGTATATGATACTTGTTTCAAAACATAATAAAAAACTTCAGAAAGAGTCAGCAAAAGGTAATGGAATTGTTCTACTCTATGGCAAAAACATACACCACGGTAGAGTTTAATCAACATATGACAATTGTTGAGAAGATAGACAAGAAGATTAAAGACTACTTGCTGAACATTGGATACAGCAAATGGTCACGTGTTCATGATCAGGTAAATAGGACTTGGATGATGACATCAAACATTGCAGAATCAGTCAATTCAAGAACAAGACATGTCAAAGTTCTTACAGTCTTGCACCTCCTAAAATTCATGAGACAACTTGTTTAAAAATGAAATAACAATAACAGGTCAAAGACAATATTTTTAGGATTTTACCTTGGGAAAAAGTATAAAAAAATTCTATAACGTAACAAAACTGCATCAGAGAAACTAAGAGTATGGTATCTGTAAATTTCTTTTTGCTAATATTTTTTCTTCTGATTCACATGTAACATCTCTCTTGCTTATATTTCTTCTTATTTTTCATAGGTTAGGGAGACAAATGAATATGTGTATACAGTACTTGATGGCATTACATGATTCACGATATGTCTTCAACAACGTACATGCAGTTGTGAGAGATTTCAATTGGATGAGCTGCCATGTCCACATGCTTTGGCTGTTTTAACAATAAAACACACTGGTTATGAAAAATATTGCTTTGATTACTACACAAGAGGGAATTTATTGTTGACATACTAGTTTCAGTTAAATTCCATCCCAGTTAAAAGCACATGGAATATACCAACACACGTTCTTGAAGAGGTTGTACTTCTACCACTTGGAAAGAGACCTCCTGGGAGGCCAAAATATAAAAGACACACGCAATTGAGAGAAGATGGATTCAAAAAATCAAAAATAACATGCAACAATTGTGGACAACAAGGTCACAACATGAAGACTTGCAAGAATGTTAGGCCTTTGGATTAAGAATAAAGAATGACATTTGAAATAAAGAATAAACTCTGTTTGTTTTAGGTCATTAGTTTGCTACAAGAATTCAGTTTTTAGTTCAAGTTTAATTCATTTTTTGTGGTCTATAGATCACTGAAAGCTTTTTCATTAGCTACAATTTTTATTCGTGTCTAATTCAAATTTAGTGTGTATGTAATTCATTTTTAGTTTAAGTCTAATTCATTTTTGTGTTCTATGAATTACTAGAGGCTTTTTCAATAGCTACATTTTTCATTCGTGTCTAATTCTCTTCTAATTCAACTTTAGTGTGTATGTAATTCACTTTTGTGTTTCTATAGATCACTGAAGACTTTTTCATTATCTACACTTTTCATTCGTATCTAATTCTATTCTAATTCAACTTTAATATGTATGTAATTTATTTTTCATTCAAGTTTAATTCATTTTTCATTCAAGTTTAATTCATAATGCAGGTTTCAGTTTGATAACACTACTGAAACACTTTAACATTAACGTCGCTATGTGTTGCATTATAAAAAAAGAAGAAGATTATTTTACATGAAAAAAAACTATATTAAAAGTTTATTTTACATGAATAAAAATTATCTTAAAAAAAAGCAAAAAACAATCTTTAAAACCTAACTAATACATCAGCTACAAACTGTTTTTAGACAACATAGTTTTCATAGACATTTTAACTAATATAACTACATTTATTTATTTATGTGGTCTTTCGTCTTCACTTTGAAGGTTACTCTTTTGCTTCTTCACTGCATATTCCCATAGTAGAGCCCCAAACCTCTTTCAAAGGCTGTCTGCACTTAGTTGTTGATTTGCAATATTCTGGTCATTGTTCACTAATTCTGCAAATGCACCCACAAAAACTCCACAGTCCTTACAAAATTTAAAATATAAAATCATTATAAAAATAATATTGAGTTTAATAAGACCAATACAAAAAATAGTATTTATTTGATAAACAATTAAACTTACAATGAATCTTCTTGTTGTCCATGAATTCCTTCAGTTATGAACTTAGATTCAATGAGCTAAAAATCATTTTTTCATTGTATTTAGGTGATTTTTTCAATTCAGAACGCTTATCATAGAACTTGACCACACTCAAGTAGTGTGGTAAAATCAATGAAATCATGCCAATAACGTTTTGAGTCAAACAATTCTCCCTCCCTCTAGCCGGAAATGAATCATACACCTTCAAAGACCTTTCAACAATATCAAACACAACAAAAATCCAATGATAATCCTCTTTAATGTTTACTGGAAAGAGAACATAATCCACTTTGTCCCATGGGGTGCTTGCCAACAAACAACATCCGCATATATACTCAGCAATAGCATCTGAAGCTTTGATTCCAAATTTTTTCTTATTTTCATGAGCTTCATAAAGTTGAAAATAAGATTGAGCAATCTTTGTTTTGAATAGACAATCAATAATTGTAAATCGAACATTATTGTTGGTTTCATACTTCCCTTTCTTTCTAATATAATAAAAAATAACGTCAAGATGCTGCAAAAGATTAAAAATGATGTCAAGTGTCAAATAATACTTCAAATCTGTAGCAAGTGTCAATTCAGTGAGCTCATTAAAGCTTGTCCAGAAAAATGAGAGAAGAAGTTGATTCAGAAAAATGAGAGTGTTCAACTGGAGTTTACATAACTAACCTCATCATTCCATGCTTGACCAGAATGTGCCAATTTGAAAAAATATTCTTTTGCTTGTACATTGCAAACACCTAATTCAAATGCTGGCTTAAGGACATTAACAACATCTGGGTACGATTTCTTTCTCCTTTAAAGCATAAAAAATAAAATTTTCAATCAGTTAACTTATTTAAACTAAAGAAAATTTTTGACATATAAAATAACAAACATAAATAAATTACCTCTATTTTGTACCCGTATAAAGCCACGAAGTGAATGAATATATTAAATTAGATTCATCATCTACTTGATTACATGTGAAAAAGGATGTTTTATCTCAAATAGTTGACATGTTACACATAAAGTCCCTTCAGATTCAAAATGTTGTATATAAGGAGATTTCATTGACTTTCCTGGAATTTTTTTTCTTGCACGCTTCTTCGGTTTCGCTTTTTTTTATTTTCATCAACAACGGCTTTCTTTTTCTTTTTGTTCTTTTCAATAGTGGCTGCCTTTTTCCTTTTATTTTCCTCAACAGTGGCTTTGTTTCTTAGATATGATGCTTCTGCCTTACGGATTTGGGAAAAATCTTCAGCACATAACATGAAGTCATCAAGCGTTTGAGAAATTTTTTGACAACCCTTTGCCGCATCGGCATCCGTAGACGCACCACAATTTAGTTCACCTTTGTTAGCTGTACTACTATTAGGTTGCACCTCAACTGAATTAAGATCAGTAGCCTCTTCTTCTATATACAAAATAAATCTTTTAGTAATGCATTAAGGGAGGATAGGTAGAATAATTAGAGATCAAAGAAGTTTATTTGAACTTTCAAAATAAAACTAATAGCATTTATATCAGCAATAACCTCAAATAAAACTTGTTCAATAGCAATTCCTGCAACATCTTCATCTGTACATAATATGAACAATTTAAAAAAAGTTGAATGAAAGTATATGAAATGTGTATTATATTTGTATTAAACCCTTCATTACCAATTTTGCTTTTAGAATTTCCAACAGTAGCAAATTTAACGAAAGCTTTAAACACTTGAGATTTTTCATGCTGAGTTGATTCTACAACTTGAGTTTCATGCCCTCTCGACACATGTATTGATGCATCAACACAAGGAGACAATGCTGTGTGTAATATAAATATATTACAAGAAAAACATGTTAATAAAAAATTCAAGCTTAAATTACAACTTAGATAAGTAAAAACTCTAAATAGTAAATAAACTACTAGTTAACTCCCTGCCAGCAAGCAAAACAAGATATTATAGATGTATTAAAAATATAAAAGAACCTCCATTGAAGTCTAATCCACCCAAAAATGTCTCGCCAGCCTTTTTGTTAGATGGTTCCCTCGATTTTTGTGTAAAAGAACTGTTGATGTCTCTATTAGCAAACAACAAAGAAACATCCTTCAATAATTATTTGTTGGAATTTATCACAAATTCTTTCATTTGAATAGATTGTAAGTCTATCTTCTCTTCAAGAGCTTTGTGATTTTCATTCGCCTTGTATATAATCAAATATAACACAAATATTAGAATAACAGTTTTGAAAAAGCTAAAGCCTAAAGCCAAGTTAGCTTATACCCTTACAAGTTCTTTTCTCAACTGTATAACCTCTCTGGTCAACATATCTAGACTATGCTTTTGATCCTTTTTGCTCTAATTTCAAGATTTCAGAATGGTAATCACAAGGTTCAGGAAGCCTCAATTTAGATATCTCATCTTCACTTGCCACTATATTCTCAAACTGAAATTAAAATATAGAAACAAATATATGTATTAACTTGAGTTGAACTAATATATATATGTGCCATAAATTATATTAACTTTGTATAGATACCTTGCATTTCGTAGGCATGAAGATGTCATTTTCAATATGCTTTTGCCAAGGACTTTTAGCAATTGTTTTCCACCTCAAAATTCTTGGAATAGAACCAGAAATTCAAAGAGGTAAATCTTCATCGACTCTAGAACAACACTCAAAAATCCAAATTTGAAGGGCAAGAGGCAATCCACCTAATCTATAATACTGATTTGTTGAATTAAGTTTGTGCCTCACATTATCAAGAAACTTCTTGTAGACAACTAAACCCCATGGGTAAGAATTGAATTGTCCACTTTCCACAAGGTAGAAATCTCTATTACTAATTGATATTCATTGTTCTCATATGAGAACAAAAAATTATTAATAAAGAACAAAATAGCTAGTAAAATGGCGAAATCATCATCTATTAATTTTTTTGATAAAAACAACTCGTGTAGATGATTCTTTTGAACAATGATTTGTTTAGGAAAATAATTGTTTAACAACCGACAAGGAGAATCTGGAACATTAATAGAGCAACCATGACTAACACAATTTAAGACTGTAATTAATCCAAATTCCCTAAGCCCGAAAAATAACCTCTTCTCATTTAATTCAACAGCAAACACATCATCTGGTCTGTATTTTAAATCTCTGTTCATAAGGTAATGAATAAGTGTGTGGAGGTCAAGAAAGTAACCGAAACAAGTATTCCTAAACAACTCGAGTTCTTTTTCAGATAAAGAAAATTTTATTTTCACAATCACATCATGATTAGTATATAACGACTACCTACTTGAAGAATACAAAATATCTGGATGTCACCAGAATTTATGATTCTGCATATAATTAATATCAATCTATCTGAAACATCTCAAAAATTTCTATGCCAAGATTCGAACCATTCTTTTTAGGCGTTTAGGATTGAACTCGATGACTTTTAGTTATATTTATGAGTTAGGATAAATTCCTAAGTATTTTAAGAGTATTAGATGTGTTTTAGGGTAATACGGGATATCTAACACCAAGCCGATTCCAAAAAAATTTTATCGGCTAAGTTTCCGAATGAGTTCATATAAGGATCAACTTCAAACGACCATATCTCCTAGAATATAACAAATTGGGTGGCCCATGAATCTTCTTTCCAACACCTCTATGATTGCATTTTTCTGAGTTCGGAGTCAAAAGTTATGCTTAGTTGATCAGAGAGGTCCGCGACAAGTCCGCGTCGCGGACCTGCAATGAACTTTGACAATTTTTTCCAGATTTCATTTTTTGTCAACCAGAAAGGTGCGCGACACGTCCGCGTAGTGGACCTGTCACAGAAATTTCCAATTTTCTATATTTTGTAAGAATATTTTGGGAAAAATACCTAATATCCATATATACGAACTTGGACGCGTTTTGGGTCATTTATTTTCAGTCTTTCCCCTCCAAAGAACTTTAATCTTCATCCTCATCTCTCTCAAATCATCCCCTCCAATTTTTCTATCAAACTCAAAGGATTCAAGGCTCCTCATTGAAGACCAAGAATCAAGTTTTCTTAAAGTTTCACTCTAAGGTATGTGGGTTTTTATTCATGGGTTCTTCCACCCATGGAGCCCAAATATTTTCTCAACTTAGTATATCAATTTTAAATGATGAAATCTTATGGGATTGCACATGATGGTTCCAAATGCATAGATTATGGTATATTTTAAGTTTATTTACTCCTATTGATTTATGTGTATATCGACTCTTAATTTCAAGTGATGAATTTTTATGGATTTTCATACTACGATGCCAAATGCATAAATTGTTGAATATTTGAAGTTTATTTACCTATATTGACTTATGTTGATTCCTATTTACATGAAATGGATGGATTATCAGTGTTCTTATATGAAAGTTTGAAAGATAGTTTTAAAGTGCATATGGTGGGTTATTTTTAAGATGTTTGATTGGATGCATTCATATCACTCTTATGCATATAAGTATCCTTTAAATGTATTTAAAAGTCTTTTTGAAATGAACCCACCTAGTTTCCTATGATAAAGTAAAGTTGAAATGAATTTTGACTCCAATGAATGTTATGAAGTAAATGCTTATGAAGGGGAGTCTTTATGAAATGATTGATTGATGAAAGGGCTTCTTAGCCAAAGTAAGGTTTCAATGTGAAAGGACAATTCTAACATTGAATCAAATGAAATGTTTAAGGTTATGATATGACATATATGACATCCCTATAGGCCGTCAACGCTTTTGAACATTTTTCCGAAAAGGAAGATCTGATTAGCATGGTACCCGAAATACCATCACTAATTGTAGACCTAATTCTTATAAATCAAGGTTCATTAGTAAAACGATAAATAGGGCATGACAGCCATGATGATATTATAAACCAAAGGTTTTAATGAGCTATTTCATGGAATGATGATTTTATGTTAAAGTTATATAAATGCTTATTTTATTATGATATTTAAATGTTATTCTAATGAGAGCTTACCTAGCACCGAGTTGGACTAGAGGCGAATACCCACGTCCCAGAACTACATGCCACCATAGGTATAAAAAAGATAGAGGAGAATACCCAATCTCTAAGAGGTGAGTACCCGAATATCAAAGCTTAATGGTGAGTACCCGAGTCTAAGAACTAGGGGTGAGTACCCGGTTTACACAATTGCTTAGTGGATCCACTTAGGCATGACGGAGTCTACCTTGACAAGTAGTCTCCGCCTTTTCCTTCGGTGTAGGGGTAACATCGGGACTCCATGTTATAGCTTACATGGTTTATGTCGGTTAACGGTCGCTCTCACAAAGGTACAAGGTCCCTCTTCCAATATTTAAGATATATCATATAATATCTACTATGTCTATCACAAAGCAAAGTATATGCTCTCACAAAGCTATAGATTCTTTTCAAAAGGTTTATGGTATATTTATTTACGATTAATGGTATTTTGCAAGTATATGATTTCTTATAATAACTCATGATTTCCTCTATAATGTTTAAGTTTCTTTTATGATTCATGATGGTTTCTATATTTTATTGACTAAGCTTCATAACTCCAAATTGTATTTCAAATGAATACAAGGTTCTAGCATGGTACATTGTATCACCTTATTGTATAATGATATATTGCATAGCATGCTCACATACTTAGTACATTCAAAGTACTAAGCATACTTTTGTCTACATGACATCACCATGTAGTAATCGACGTCGCTCTCCGACCTCCTCCACGTGGCTAGCTCGAATTAGTTTAAAGATTGCTTGTGGTGAGTTCCCATGGTTCGGGAACAATATCCTTGTTAATTTAAGCTTACGTTATGTAGAACATTAAGACTTTTATTAAGGCATTTCTTGGCACTTATTTTGAGGGTGAGCTAGGGACATGTGTTAGCCTCCGCCAAGTCTTTAATGTAGAAGGTATGGTTGGACATAGAAAAAGATGTTATGTTGTCTTTGACTCTTATTAAATGTGAAGATCCTTAGTCCCTACATCCCTTTTGTTTTTCGCTTGATTTGTTTATCATTACCAATGAAATGCTTAATGAATGCTAAGAGGCTTGGGTGAGGTACCTCCGGGTGTCTCATTCGCCGTGTCACATCTAGGCCCTAGGCTTGGGTCGTGACACTATCACTATAAATAATTATATCTTAACATGAATCCTCAAATAGAGCTTAAAGGATATGTGAGATTTCAAGGAAAGAAAAGTAGCTTTATCTGTGTTAATATTAGCTAGTGAAGAAGTATGGTGATGAAGCATAATGAAAACTGCAAAAGAAAATAGAAGATTGCAAATTCTACCATGACTGTTTTTATATTGAAATGTGTTTATATGACAATAATTTATAATACAAAACAATGATCTTAGAAGATCTATTTATTGATATCAAATCTGCCTTTGGTCTTAAGCTCAAGAATAAGATAAGATAAATACAAAAGATTAAGGGATTATGAATCTAACGTAAGAAGTGATTTCAAAACAGAGAAATTGCACTCGACAATAAATTAGAATTTATCAAACTACACTTGATTTAAAGTGACCATACAGAGATACTGTAGAGTGTAGATATATAAAAAGGAGCTAGTCATGCAATAGTTATACATCTAAAGATTTCTTCAGCAATCAAAGAAAAAAGAAAAGAAATAGACATGAATCCAATGTAAAATAAAACCAAATCAGATATTTCATTTAAAAATGAACTACTGCCAATGTGTACTCCTCAAGTTTCAAGGAAAACACATCATTACAAACATACTAAACTTTAATGATTGCTTTGCTTTTTGCAAAAAAAGGATATTACTGTTTCCTTTTCACTCCTTTTTTTAATAATGAAAGACTCTTGAAAGCAGTCTTAGCTTAGATTAAATTATTTTCATTGAAAAGTCAATAGTTGTGAGGGAGAATAAGCTTGAAGAATCATATGGTAAAGAAATCTGCTTTGGATTCATTTTTGCCTGTAGTTTCTGCTGGTCTACATGTGGCTAGTTCTAAAAATATTAGATTTATGGGAGAATGATGAATGAGATTATTGATTGTTCCAATAAGTAGAAAGATGCTAACATAGTTTGCATATTAGAATTAAAGATCACTGTCTCCAATTCTCTTCTAATTCAACTTTAATGTGTGTGTAATACACATTTTAGTTCAAAGTTTAATTCATTTTTGTGGTGTACAAATCATTGAAAATATTTTTCATTAGCTACAGGTTTCATTCGTATCTAATTCTCTTCTAATTCAACTTTAATGTGTGTGTAATACACATTTTCATTCAAAGTTTAATTCACTTTTGTGGTGTACAGATCACTGAAAACTTTTTTCAATTAACTACAGATTTTATTTATCTCTAATTCTCTTCTAATTCAACTTTAATGTATGTGTAATAAATTTTAGTTCAAGGTTTAATTTATTTATTTAAAAAAATAAACAAATTGCAACACAAAAGATCTAACAATTCATGGCAAAACTCTCTGTAACACCCCTCAAAATTTTCCCCTAAGATTCGAACCTTTCGTGTATATGGATAGGGTCAAACTCAAGTATTGGGGAGCGTATGCATGAGCTAGGATGAGTCCCCGAGAAATTTAAGGATGTTGGAGGTGATGTGGGGTCACAAGGGGGGGGGTCCTAGGACTAAATTAAATCCAAAAGATTCGTCGTGGCTAAGTTTGAAAAGGAGTTCGCATAAGGGGTCGAATTCTAGTGACCCTATCTTTGGAAGGATGAAAACCTGGGTGGACCATGACCTATTAAATTTAAGGTCATTGAGTCTTCTTTCCAACGCCACCAAGAACGTAGATTTTGAAGTTCGGAGTCAAAAGATACGACGATCCTAAGACGAACTAGCACGGTAGGGATTTCAGGCCTAGGTTGAAATTCTGGAAAAAGGCTTGGCACCCCAGTGGCGCAATGTGCCACTATCGCGCCAGAAACATGCCTCAGTAGTTTGGTCCCTAGCACGGCGTGCCACTATGAGATGTGCAGGGTTTTTCAAGCCTAATTTTCAGAACCCAGAAAATATGGCCTTGGCGCTGTAAGGGCGCGACGCGCCACTATCGCGCCAGAAACATGCCTCAGTAGTTTGGTCCCTGGCGCGGCGCGCCACTACGAGATGTGCAAGTTTTAGCATAATCAGCCTGGCGCTGCAATAGCGCGATGTGCCACTATCACGCCAGGAGCATTTTTGCCTATTTTCAGAACTTTGTGAGAAGGGGCAATTTGGGAACTTACCCAAATTATATATGTATCACCCTAGATCATTTTGAGATCATATTTTGCAGCCACTCTCTCTCTCTAAAAAGCCCTAGGAGTTTTCTCTCTCTCTCTCTCTCTCTCTTCTTCTTCTTCTCCATTTCCAACAAGAGTTCCAACAGCTTCAAGATTTGAGTTCTCCATTGAAGACCCAACATCAAGGTTTCTTCAAGTCTTCACTAAGGTATGTAAGGCTATCCAAAATATGGGTTGAGTCCACCCATGTGCCCCACTCTTTCTTTGAGGTTAGAGGTCCATGAGAATGGAGTTTCTTGGTATGGTTTGTCTTTGAATGAGTTTTGTCTCCTATTAATTTGACTTTATTTATGTTGATGTTGTTGAGCTAAGAAGTTCCTAAAACCTTCATGCTAGTATGATTTGATGAAGATGACTTGTTATTATGTTTTGTTGATCTCTTTAACCACATGATTATGTTGCATAAGTCAATTTCCCTAAATATGCTATTCTATTTGAATTGTTGGGATAAAGTCATAGAGTTGTGATGAGTCTTGAGGAGATGTCATAAATGCTTATCTAAATGAGACTTGATTGAGTTAATTGGAGGATAGGATTGACGAGTGGACAAGGTCCTAAATGAGACTTGCCATTATGACTTAATTGAGTTGAAAAGAGAATAGAGTTGATGAATTGGAATGTTCCACATGAAACTAGCCGTGAGGGCTTGTTTGAGATGATTGGAGGGAGTTTTATGAGCATGGAGTCATGGGAGAAGTATCGAACATTGAAGCGGGGGAGAGTACATTCCATACTCGAACCCCAGAAACTACGCCGCCAACGTAAGTAGGGATGGAACCGTTAAAGTCGGATGCTTTCCGTGGGATCGAACCGTTAAAGTCGGATGTTTCCCATTTTATTGTACTGAAATGATAGGACTTGACTAATCGATGGTATCCATGATTAGGGAGGCGTTCATGCCCTGGCAATGTATGGACGGACGTGGCAACAACGTCTGATTGTTGTACTATCACTGGCTCATAGGTGATGGTTGTCGGATAAGAGAGACTCTCATTTAGGTCTCGATAGTGCTCCGAGTCAGTTGAGTTGAGTGGCTTATGAGTTAGTCCTATCTAAACTATTTCTTGTTAGACTTAGGACACTTGAGTGAGTTGTTATGCGTTTATGAGTTGAGATCCTGAGTTGATATTGATGTTTTTTTTTCTTGATGTTGTTTCATCCGGCCATATTACATACTCGTACATTCCACGTACTGACGCCATTTGTCCTGCATCATTTCATGATGTAGAGACAGGTACCAGAGATCATCAACCGGCGCATCATTGATTATCTACACACTTCCAGCTACGTGGTGAGCCCTCCTAGTTCCGGAGGATCTTGAGCTTCCTGTATAGTTTTATGTTGTCTCCTTTATTTTGATTGTTGGTAGCCATGGGCTTGTCATTGGCACCTTCCAGACTTTGATAGAGGCTTCATAGACTAGAGTGTGGAGAGGTTGGACTGTTATTTTGAGGAGTCCTATTATACTTATTTTGTTGAGTTGAACATGGTTGGCCTTCGGCCCCCATATTGTAAATAGCATGTTATGATTGAGCCTTCCTTTGAGCATATATGACTGAATGATCGAGTGATTGAATCAGGTGGTTCGCTTAAAGGTCAGAAATGGCTTTCAAGTGCCGATCACGTCTAGGGTACCCTCCCGGAGCGTGACACTCTCAATAATCACTGATATAATAAACTTGAGCAAATAAATTTAGACTATAATAAAAGTATCAAATACACAATTTTTTTCTTCAACATTTAGCAAACAAGTTCAAAACAACAATAAACTAAGAAAATACATATAAACAGATTGAAAATGCTATCAATTAAATAATGTGTTGGTAGAATGACATACCGGATATAAACGCTCCGATAGAACCGTATTTTTGCACACTCGATTTCGACTTTTTGGATTCTTCTCCTGAGCAACCGTAGGTCTCACTTTCTTTGACTGAAATTGAGGAGGTAAATCCTCAAAATCATCATCTCTATCAACAAATTTCTTAGATGCCGATGCAACATCAACTTATTTTCTTTTCGATTTAGATTTAGAACTCAATTCACTGGTTTTTTTTTCTTACTTCTACCGCCCTTTTTCTTCACATGCAATGCTTGAAAATTTTGATTAACCTCACCACCAGCTTCTTCTGGAGATTGATTTGTAGAAATTCTCAAACTAAAAGTAGGATCGACATTCACTTCACCACTGCCGGTTGAATCAACAATTCAAATTCATGGGCTTCTTCTAGGAGATTTCTAACCTTTCATTACAATTGTGCACCTAAAACCTATGAGTTCCATTTGAAACAAACAAAAAGATGAAGGAATAAGGGAAGAATGAAGAAGAGATAAAGGAATAAGAGAGAGAGACGCAGAAACTAAAGAAAAACCCTTAGAAAAAGAGAGAGATAACGCCCTTTCCTTTTTCTCAAATAAAAAGTGTATATAATGTCTTATTTAATTAAAGTATTGTTACCGATTGTTAAAAATGTCAATAAAATAAAAGTATATTTAAAAATGATAAATATTTTTTAGAACACATTCAATTAAGTAATTTTTACTTATAACACATACTAGATAGGCTTAGGTCCGTGCTTAGCCCGGGCCCAACATAACCCGGGCCCAACGTGTGAGTTAGTTAAATAAGCTGAAAATATGTAAAAGACAAAATAATGTATCACAAAAGAGAAAAATACTGTCAAATTTCTCATAAACTTATCAACGGGACACAATTGCAGGGAAATAAAGGGGTAGGAAAATCGCTAAAAATGACTATCGACCGTATATAGTACTAACTTTTGAGAAGTTTGCTCACAGATCCTTTCTGTGTTCTCATTGAATTCTTTGTAATACAATCTACACCTAAGAAATTGAGACCAAACAGTGAATAAGTACACGCATGTGCAAAATCAGTCAAAGGAAGAGTACCAAAAGCTCACAAGATTTATAGTGAGCTTTACTTCACACTCTTTCTTTCTTGTTGCACCCATTTCATGGTGATGGGGTTCCAGTTAACTCTTTCCAATTCCCAAATCAAAAACATATAAAAAGGAAAACACAATTTTAACTCTAATAAATAAGAAATAAATATCACAGGGAAAAATAGTTAAACCCAGAAATTGGAAGGAAAACCCCATAAATTTACTATTAGAATTAAAAGCTACCTCCAATTTCGGTAGTTAAATGTGAAATTTCATCACCAAATTGATGTACTAGCTCGAAACTCGAATCACTCTTCCCTAATTTTCTATCAATTTGGTCTCCCTCTCCGAAAAAGTAATACCTCCATTTCTAAGTCTCCGTCAAGAGTGAGAATGGGGAGAATGAAACATAAAAAGGTAGAAGATGACCGAAAAGATGAAAAATTAAGGAAAGAATTAAAACAAAATAATTGAAAATTGGAGGATGTAGAAGGGCATGTGTAGCGCACGTGTTTATTTACCAATGAATAGGGCTCAATGGTGTAGTACAATTTCAATGCTATTGGTACAACTTTGTAGAGTTGTGTTAGTCCTCCACCTTGTTGGCTTATACACAAGGGTAATGTACTTATTTTGTGGTTAAGATTAATTTCATACAACTTTCCCGGTTTTATATTTTGGTTAGTAAAATTTTGTTGTCATCTTTTTTGTTAAACTTTTTTTCCTATTTCAAATTACTTTCTTATTTATTCAAATTTTGAGTTATCGGATGTAGAATTAGATAGGAACGACAAAAACTATATTATAATGGGAAGGTCCCAAGTAGGGATATCAAAAGAATATGAAAAACCGATCGAACTTAATCGTATCGAACCGATTTATATCATTTTTCAATAAAATCGTGGACTTTTATTTAAGTGTATAATTGCCCCGAACCATTGGGATGGTCTTTTTAATTTGTAAAAAAAAATCAAAAAATTCTCGAACTGAACCGAATAACATTAAATGTATGTAAATATTAACAATATGTTAAATTTAATATATAAATATATTTTGTAACATATTTCAAATATAAATATAACCTAGGTCCTAGGCCTTTGGTGATTGGACGACTTTGAGTCTTTACTCTTTAATTATTATTTTATTTATTAATTTAAAATTAAAAGATATTATAATAGATACTCCATCAAACAATACGGCAAAATCTATGCAAGCACTTGTCACTACCCTTTCCACTGGGCTGTGCAGGCATCTACTCTAACACCTAGTTAGGAGAACCCTTACAAAATATCATGCGGAAGTTTAACAAATACCATTAATAGTCCTAAAAGAGTAGTAAAGACACCGTATATTAATTTAAAACTCTAAGGTTGATTACAAGAAACACTTTAACACCCTCAATAATACTAGTCTAAACAAGTACAGGAGTTTCTAAAGATACAGAGTATAAATAAAAATAAGACACAACTCCCACCGTAAGGAAGGACGAGTAGAAGTTGTTGGAGACTCATCTTCGTCTTCACCTATGAAACATCACTGACCCTATAACCAGACTATGTCAAGTGGCATAGCAAGAGTAGTATCAGTACAAATAACACGTACTGGTAGGAATCATCGGTTAACTCAACACCCACCACATAATATAAAGAAATCAAGAAGAAGAAGCATGCTCCTAAGGAAACACACTGGGCAACCTTTATGCACAAACTCTTGTCATTCCCATTAATCTCATTAAAGTCGTTCAAGCCTAACTATCATCCCTTCAAGTTGGTCCGCTGCCAACTCTAATCCAGATTAAGGTCTAGCCCTTTTATCACATATATGAGTTTTTGAATTATGGAGTTCATTAACTTTGTCTAACCAGTTTACTACCTTTAGTTTTCAAACCAATACCTGACCCTAGAATAATTAGCATCTCACTCGAAAGAGAAAATCATTTAGGTGGGATAAGGTTCATATTTTAACCACACTAGCCCACTGTGGCAGGACCTATCCTGCTCTGGCGGCCTCCATATAGAGGGATTCCTTCCGATAGAGCGGTTTGTCCGGAGGCAAAAGCTCTGAATTCTCTTCAAATTCCTCCTTTAACATATGTATCCACAGGACATCAGTAATATCTGACTTTAAGTCACTAATTTCACTTAACAATGCATTGATTGCTCTCCACTTATTTATCCATGGCCTTATGCCTACGATGCGGACTAGTTTAGCATCCATAACATAATCCGAACGGGCATATACATGAACACATTATTAATTTATCATTTCAGAGCAATATACTATTTTACAAGCTAAATCTCAGATACAATAGTCAACTTGGTAACACTTGGACCTTTGGTCCTTTCATATCAATTATTATACACGATGGGCATGCTCAATTAAAATCAAGTCAGTTTCTTTATCATTACACATATAATCAAGATCAATTCATAAATGATAGTCACACAATGGTTCTCTCATGGAACTCATACTCAAACTTCTAGTTTATCGATGTGACACCTTATCTAATAGTTATTATGTGTCAGAACATGACATCCGATCCAATATATGTATCAGAACGCGATACCCGATCTAATATATGTGTCAGAATATGACATCAATCTAATATATGTATTGAAATATGATACCCAATCTAATATCGCTATCACAATGCACAATCACAGTCCATAATGAATAGTTCACATACTTGCACAATTATGTAATCCGACTCATTGCATGCAATTATTCACAAATAGTTATTTCACTAGTTTCATTATATTTTTTCCTTCATTAACAATATTTCATCAAGCCTTCTTTATTTAAGGCATCACTTTTGGGCAGAGCAAGTTCAAGATTATGAATTTTACAGTCTTGGGATTGTAAGCTCATCACAACAACATATCTATTATCCAACCACAATAATTAAATACACGGTAAAAATCACAACATTACTCAGTCACGATTAAGGATCTCTCTATGATATAGACTAAACCATAACATATAGCCATAGGTAATCAAATAGGTTTATTGCATGAGATCTATCAATACTAAGTCATTCATATTCACCCTTTTATTTCATGATTCGCATTACTTAAGTAATTTACAAGGAATAATCAGCATAAACACACACAATTTTTAGTATAATCACATCCCTTTATATACATCAACAATTTATAACCCATAGGTCTTAAGATCTCCTAACAACCCAGCAATAGTCTACATTTAATCCCGTAAGGGTCGTTGGTCTTCTAAACAGTTTTCACCAAGGTTAACATTCAAATATTGGACCTTTATTACTAGTCATATAATAATCATGATCTATAACATATGTTCTCACTCTAAACATCAATTGACAATCATTTATCCATATAGACTCCATTCCCGAAGGCCTAAACATGAAATCGCCCGTCAATCTATATTATATTAAGCAATGGAAATGAATTTATTGTAATGACCCTCCAGGTCATTTTTGAGTTTAAGAATTCATTCTGTCATTTAGAGCATTCTTGTAGTGATCCCAAGTCATTTATGACTTGCTGGCACTGACTATTCGGTTGTCTGGTTATTATTTGGGTTTTAGGCCCGTTTCCCTATTTTAGAGGTGTTATAACTTGAAAAGCTGACTTCGGTCATAACTTTAGGAAAACAACCTTAGAATGGAATTTTGATGATTTTATCAATTCCATAATGACCAAATTAGGCTAGTAGCATGGTCGGCAGGAGAAATGAGATAATCGGTACAGGTTTAGGACCATTTGACACTTTTGCCTTTGAAATTTGGCTAATAATTGACTGTCAATATTCTTGGAAAATGCATTTGAATGAAATTTCTGACAGCTCGGTTAGTTCTGAAATGTCAATTTTGGTCTAGAATAACCCTTTGTTTATTTCTCGAGGCTTCTAGTCTAATTTCAAGGCCCGTTGGGGAAGTTGTCTCAAAATAACCCTTGGGTGTGGGACCCATTTTTAATCGTAACGACCTCATATGGGAATTTAGACTGTGTCATTGAGTTCAGAACATCGAATTTGGTGGGGTAGCATAACTTGTTTGCGTGCATGAGATTTCGAACGAATCTCGAGAACCCTGTCGGACTAGCAATGTCTGGTGCCATCACTTAAGAAACCCCTAGTCGCTAAATCGAGTGACGCTAAAGCATCCAGGAGCTTGCTAAAGGGACCAACCCACTTAGGCGGGTGTCTCTTTAGCGGGTCACTTATGGCTGAATGCCCCTCTCTTTACCCTATGTAGCTGAACTTTCTTACTTATGCGATGAGAAGATTACTTAGTATTGAAATCGAATTGGCAGAAAGTATCAAAAGTCTGTCGGCCGCCCTATCATCCCGTGTCTCAACTAACTTTTTTCTTGTCTCCAAATCTCTCTTTTGGCTTTGAAAACTTCGATTAAGTAGTCTGGGGGAAAGATAATCCCTACCCACTATCCTTTCCTAAAAAAAAGGGTTCAGAACATCGAATTTGATGGGGTAGCATATCTTGATTGCGCGCATGAGATTTCAAACTAATCCTGAGCACCCTGTCGGAGGCTTTGGCATGTAAGCTTTTTCTTGAAGTAGCAATGTCTGGTGCCGTCACTTAAGAAACCCCTGGTCGCAAAATCGAGTGACGCTAAAGCAGCCAAGAGCTCGCTAAAGCGACCAGCCCACTTAGGCGGGTGTCTCTTTAGCGGGTCACTTAAGAGACCAGGCGTCACTAAAGCGATGCCCACCTTTTAGGTGGGTGTCGCTTATGCGATCGTCGGGTGGTCTCTAAAGTGATACCTGAGGGTCGTTCTTAAGACTCGTTTCCAAACTTCATTTCAAATTTCAAACCTTATTTTCTCCTTTAATTCTTTGGTAATTTGGGCGATTCAAAAGGCTAACTTGTATAGATTTTCGAGAGGAATCTAGTGGTATATTCAGAATTAGGATTTGAGGGTTCTTTCACTATAAATTCTCCTTTTTCCTGTGTTTCTAGTGTCTTGAGCTTGGTAGTTGATCACTTATGCATGTTAAGTTTGACTCTGATTTGGTGTGTGAATTATGTTCCATCGTGGAACATGAGCTGAGGGTAGTAGTTAGAGCCTACCCTTGGGGTCAATTTTGGATTTCCAGACGCGAGTCCCACATTTTTTATTTTAGACCTCAAAATTGGTCCATCTCCAAATTCAATAATTTTAGTGTCATAATGACCGTATTAACATTGTGATTCTATTATTTATAGTGTGGTAATATTCGAAGGCCGTTTAAAAGGGAAAAGCTTCAGTTTCGTAAGTTGGAGCGCATGTGGTCGGCTTACAGGTAGGCTATAGTTTTACCCTCATTAGACTGAGCATGTTTAGGAAATTATACATTTTATTGTATGAGTTTGGAGGGGTTCAAGTGTCGAGCATGCTAAATTCCTAGATTCCATGCCCTAGGTGTTACTTTAAGTAATTGGTGGACTATTTAAGTATGACTCCTATGGTTGTTAGTTGTTCCTATCCTGTGATGAATAATGTGTATGTGGTTATATGTTTGGAAGCATGTTTGGCCTTAGTCTAGGCTTAGACTAGTGTTGCCTTAGACTTGTGCAATTTTTGTATCGTTGGGCCTTAGAAATTCTCCGACGTCATTTCGGACAGTTAGTTCCCTGTATACTAATGTAGCAGACTTAAGTCTGATAGTCTGAGCCTTAGATAGGCAGTAACTTTATTTGTGATCTTACCTCCATAATGCCCTATTCTCCTATCGGTCTTGTATCGCTTGGTTCTTGATTTTAGAGGTTTTCTTGGTGGTTTGAGTTATATTTGGTTCGGGCTGGAGCGGTGCATTGATGACACTCTTGTTTGGGGGTACTCCCCATGATGCACGGTTGGTTGCTCATTATAATTCATCTGATTACTTAACTACAGATACCCGATTAAAGTCCGTGGTCTAGCTTACTTGTGTTCAGCTCCTTAGCTACAGATACCCTATCAAAGTTCGTGGTCCAGCTTACTTGTGCTCAGGCTCCCTAGCTACAGTTACTAGGTAATAGTCCGCGGTCTAGCCTACCCGTGCTCGACCTTTGGCTACAGTTACCAAGTTAAAGTCTATAGTCTAGCCTTCTTATGTCGACTCATTGGCTATTGTTACTTGGTTAAAGTTCGTGGTCCAGATTGCACGTGGTTAAATCCTGATTCCCTGATAAATCTTCGGTTTAAGTCTTTACCTACTCTCAGCTTTAGGTTGAGGTATTAGAGTTTGGAAATGGTTTGGTTCAAGTCCTAGAAATGGTGGTATTAGGGTAATCCTTTTGGCTCCGTTCATTTTCCTTCAACTATTCTTGCATCTGTTGGGCTTATGGGAGTCCGTACAGGTGGTTACACTTTACTTGTTCACGAGCATACCCATCGGATTTATGGGAGCCCAGCGGCTTTAGTTAGATTCCCTCTCTTTGTTTGATAGTGCGCTCGTGTACATACCTACATTTTCTTTGTGCCCTATCTTTGGTTATGATCTTTTACTCATATATTAGTTTACTTTTGCTTATCTTGTTCAGGTGGCCTATGATGCCTGCTGGGTACCTATTGTTTTGGTACTCATACTATACTCTACATCTGTTTTCGTGATGCAGGTCTGATTACTAGCTACCAGAGTTGATTCGAGCCAGCTGCGGTCCTGATCGAAGGCGAGGGTGAGCACACTACGTTCTGGATTTACTCATCTCCTTCTGTACAAATATTTTTCCTGCCTTTTGCTGTTTGAGACAACTCTATTTTCGTGGTTCACTTTTGGGACTTGTACTCTTTTATTAGCAGCTTTGTACATGTGACTTCCAGGTTCTGAGAGGGATCCTTTATATATATATATATATATATATATATATATAGTTGCTTCCACCTATTCATTGTATGCTATTATTATCACTTTACTATTTTAGATTAGATTGCTGGTCTTCTACCCTGACATCCCATTACTTGCAGCTCTGGGATATGGGTTGACTTGACTACTAGTGGGTCATAGTAGGTGTCATCATGACCCGAGAAATTGGTTCGTGAGATTTATAACTACTCAATTGAGAAAACCTAAACTACTTAGATGCTAAAAAGTTGTATAAAGATTATAGCACGATCCCTGACTTTCGAAAAGAGAATATATGGAGACGAGCCTGAAATCTTTGGATTGTAGCCTTCCTTGCACTAGGAATCTCTTCTTTCCTTCTCTCCAACCCTAGAACAACCTCTTGGCACTTAGGAGAAGAATGAGATAATAAAAACACACCCTTTTTAACTTCTTTCCCATCGAATCCCGCTCTGGCGGCCAAATCTCGCTCCGACGGCTCAGCACGAATGGTGCTCAGTAAAATGGGCATAATATTTTTCTATGAACTTTGAATGAGGCAAATTCGGTGGTGTTGGAAACAAGACTCATAGACTTTTAATTTGATAGCTAATGAGCCACCTAATTCATTATAGGCTGAGAGATGTGGTTGTTTGAAGTTTACCCTAGTTTGAACTCAAGTCCAAAACTAAATTGGAAAGATACTCTCAACTCAACTTTGAGATAGTACCATTGTATGACATTAATTCACAACTAATGTACTCGCATACCAAGGAACTGATCCTAGTCTTATGAAGAAAGAGATTCGTATACGTTTACCGCAAATATTTTTAGTAACGATGGGATAGACTGTTATAATAGATACCAATTTACCCCTCATTCGTCCCTGAATAACAATAAGGACAAGAGGGCAAGAGCGAATCTAAGAGTTTTTCGAAACTAATGATGAGACATCATTAAAACTTAGCAAAAAATCACATCCCAAACTAACCCTTTTTATGTCAAACTCTATATTCAAAGTTCTACTAACCCAAAATCTATTTTGAAAGTTTCTATGGGATACTATGTCCCCCACATATTATGATACCACGTTAATTTTTCTCAAACACTACACCTCGAGACACCAAATATCTCTAAATGACACAATTCATAAAGTTTATTTGGATCTATTGTAACTGAAATCTTGTCAACTCTCATACTAGGGGGAACTTTACTCGGGCACTTACACCCTAACAAATGCTATAACAAGCACACCATCCCCACTCAAAGAGAAATAACCACAAAGTATCTTATGAATCAAACACAAGAATTAAAACACCCCAAATAAGCATGCAAGGATGCTCATTCAAAATCAATAATCGAGCATTAGTCACATTCACCGGCAATGACCTCAGCATCACACTCTCGCCAGAAATGACTTTGATAACACACTTTTCATCTCATCACAGTGTCCAGAAACAAAATACAATTCGACATGGTCATACAATAATGAGAAAATAATAAGTTCAAGCAATTCACAATCATAATGGGACTATCAAGGCATATCATAAGATTCACATTAATGTCAATATCAAGCATTTTATCACAACGGTCCTCTCATGATACCTACAAGCCCTTAGTATGTATTGAAATGCGACATCCGATCCAATAAATATGTTGAAACGTGACATCTGATCCAATATATGTGTCGGAATGTGATACTCATCCAATATCACAATCACAATGCACAATTGTAGTCCATAATGAATTGTTCACATACTAGCATAATCAAGTAATCAGACTCATTGCATGTAATTGTTCACAAAAAGTCATTTCATTAGCTTCATTCTATTTTTTACTTTATTAACAATATTTTATCAAACCTTCTTTATTTAAGGCATAACTTTTTGGTATAGCAAGTTCAAGATTATGAATTTCACAGTCTTGAGATTGTAGATCAATCACAATAATATATTAATCATCCAACCACAATAATTAAATGCATGGTAAACATCACAACGTTACTCAGTCATGATTAAGGGTCTCTCTATGATATAGATTAGACCATAACCTACAACCATATTAATCAAAGAGGTTCATGGCATGAGATCTATCAACACTAAGTCATTCACATTCATCCTTTTATTTCAGGATTCACATTACTCAAGTAATTCACAAGGAATAATCAGCATAAATACACAAAATATTTGGTAGAATCACATCCCTTTATATACATCAATAACTCATAACCCACAGGTTTCAAGATCTCTTAACAACCCAGTAATAGTCTATATTTAATCCCGCAAGGGTCATTGGTCTTCTAACTAGTTTTCACATAGGTTAACATTTAGATTGAACCTTTATCACTAGTCACATAATAATCATAATCCACAACATACATTCCCACTCCAAACATTAATTGACAATCATTTAACCATCCAGACTCCGTGCCCGAAGGCATAGACATGAAATCTCCCATCCATCTACATTATATTAAGCAATGAAAATGAATTTATAACTACTCAATTGAGAAAACCTAGCCTACCTGGATGCCAAGAAGTTGTAGAAGGATTGTAGCACAATTTCTGACTTTCAGAAGGAGAATCTAGAGAGATGGGCTTGGAATATGTAACAACCTTTTGGGGGTTTCTATGGTAACCCCCGTCTATTTTGGAACTTAGGATAAGAATGAGATAATAAAAATACGCCCTTTTTAACTTTTGTCCCATCGAATCCCGCTCTGGCGGCTCAGCACGGATAATGCTTAGTAAAATTGGCATAACTCTTTACTCCAAACTACGAATGAAGAAAATTCAGTGGCATTGGAAAGAAGACTCATAGACCTTTAATTTGATAAATCATGAGCCACAATTCATTACAGACTAAGAGATATGCTCCTTTGAAGTTGACCCTAGTTTAACTCAAGTCCAAAACTAAAAATTTAACATACACTTTCAACTTAACTTTGAGATAGGAGCATAGTACGACCTTAATTCAAAACTGATGCACTTTCATACCAAGGAATTGATCCTATTCTTATGATAAAAGAGATTCGTATATGATTAGTGCAAATACTTTTAGTAAGGATAGGCTAGATCATTACAGCACTCTTATTAAATGTTTAAGATCAAACAATATGGCGACAAGATTTTACATTCTTTACTTCTTGGTTATGAATTGAAGTACTTCAAACATACTTGCGAAAGAAATATTTTAGCAATAGTATATTTTGAGGTGATACTTTAAAAGCAAAAAAAATCAAAAATTAACCGAACCATACCATATCAAAGAAAAATCGATATGATTAGTATGGTTTTAAAAGATCTAATTTTGATTATACATTATAAGATACCTGAAAAATGAGACGATATAATTTTATAAAAATAACTAACCAAACATTACCATTAACACCTCCAGTCCCAAGTTAAAAGTTGAATCATCAAAATATCTATTAAATTGAATGACTATTTTATCTTTGACCAAAAAGAAATAATTATGTTAATATCACTACAAGAAAAAAAAATAGCAATGGACAAAATTCCTAGCTAAATAGAAAGATTCCATGCTAATTTCATTTATCTACGAAATAGCGATGAATTATATGAAAATTCAATTAGTTAGCTAAAAGCTATTTAGCAATGAATCAACTAAAAATTATCGATAAATTTCATAGTTAATTTCATGCTTTTTATTACTATTCTTATCATATGAATAATTTTAACTACACTCAATAAAAAGAGTGTTTCATCTACTTATTGAGTTGTATAGGTTGTCCAAAATTTAATTGCAACATTCATCTCACATCTCATCTTTACTTCTAGATCCTTAAGATTTCACCATTTGATTTTTTATTCTTTTCATATTAGTTGGACCTTCTATAAAATGAAGAGAAAAGTGTAAGTGTATCTTTCTTAGAGTCCAGAACCTAAAGGACAAACCTTTTTTTTACGGAGAAGGGCTTATAAATACCTTTAAACTATTGAAATTGGTATCAAAAAATTCCTAAATTAACCTATTGGCGACGACATGCCCTTGGGGTTAATCTTTGTGGCTTTTATCACAAACGGCCCTATTAGTTAAATTAATCAGCCTTCTCATTTAATATGTGGCATGATTTGATTCGTTATAAAAATTAATTAACTAAAACTAATTTAACCCAATCGAAACCCGAATCCATCCAAAAAAACCAATCCAACTAAAAACTCAACTATTCTAAAAGGGGAAGAACCCATTAACCTAAAACAATTCCTATCTTCCTTATTGTTGAGGTTTTCTTCCTCTATTCTTTTAGGGTTCTTCAAAAATTCTTATTATCTTCTGCTATTTTTCTAGTCTTTGTCCCTCAATTAGGTTAACTATTATTTTTGTTTAAATGACACATCATCTTCTATTTCTTCTCCTCAACAAGTTGAGTCCCATAAATGTAAGCGGGAATTGATAGAAAAATATTTATTTCTACGATCAATGAGAATGGTGGACGTTGATTCTCCAAATATCGTCATCCTGACTCATTATATTATGATTATTGGGATTGGATCGATAGTAAACTTCCAAATCATGTTTAATTGATGATTCACAATCAAAAGCTGAATTGAATTCAATTCGAAATTTAAAAGAATTGAAAAGGATCTTGAAGGATATGGGTAGCATTGAAATTCATAAATCAACAATGGTGCAAAATTGAATGATAAGATTGTTTTTGAAAGTTCAAATTTGGAGGATAAAATGTTGAACTTGGAGTTAAAGCATCATATTTAAAGGTTTATTTGAAGAACTTGGATGATAATGTACCAAAGTGGGAATTGAAAATACATCAATTGATAAGCTTGCTTTTAATCTTTTGTGATGGTATTGTTGATTTTGTAGCTGCCAAGTTGATGTAGTGTGGTGTAACTTGCTTCTAATTTCTGAGGTTGTTAGTATTATTAGTTGGATAGTTTAGTTATATGAGTATTTTGTAATGTAATGGTTTTAATGTTAGCAATATGTAGGTTAATTGTAATGTAATGTTGGTAATATTCTCCTTGTTAGTGTTTTGCTTACTAATATAATGTTATCAAGAATTCTGCACGTTGCTCTTCTTTTTACAATCTGCTCTTTTTGGCTCTTACTTTACATAAAATAATATTTTATGTTACAAAAGTTTTGCAACTCACAAGAAATTAAAAGCAACAACATACAAGACATCTTCATAGATAACTGGTAATTGCATTGTCATATATTTTGCAACCCACAAAATATTACAGTCAGTTGTTCCCTAATATAGACACTTTCAAGACAGATTAACATTCAAAAAAGTAAAATACTAAGTTTCATTATACCATTACATAACATTGAAAAATAAAAACAACAACTGCATAATGCAGTTACTTCTTTTCTAATGCTTTCCACCCAGGGGCGGATCTACATGGTCTCCAGGGGTTCATCCGAACCCCCTTCGTTAAAAAAATATACTGTATATATAAAATAATTTTTTTAATTTATGTGTACATATTTAATATTGAACCCCCTAAACATAAGGTAAAGGACTAGCTTAGTGGCAAAGGGGGTTCTCATTTTACCTTATTTTGCCTTAGGTTGTGGGTTCGAATCTGAATAACCACACTTTTTTTTCTTCTGATTTTAGGTACATTTTTAGGCTAAGTTTTTGATGTTTTTAAAATTTAATGTAAATTAAAAAACAGCTTCTTAATATATTAATTTTTTTAAATTTTAAATCTTTAATTGAAAAATCACCAAATAAAAAAAAATCCTCTTTTTCTAACTTCTAGGGATTTCATTGTCTTATTTTCTCTCCAACTCTTCTCTTCTCCGATCTTCTTTCTGCTGCTCTCTTTGCTGGCTGCTGCTGCCTCTGGCTGCTGTCCATTTTCCATTGCCGCTCCGCCACTGGCCGCTGCCCGTTGCCGCTGGCCGCTGTCCGTTGTCCGTTGCTTGCTGCTGTAGCCTGTAGCCTGTAAGTTCTTAGTTCTTCTTCCTTTTTTTTTTTCTAAAAATTTTCAGAATTCATTGTTGTACCCATTTATTGTAACATTAATATCGTTTTTAAATTTATTTTAAGCAGATTTTTTCGATTTGATTTCTTCATCAGAAATTAGAAAATTCTCTCTTTGTGTGTGTATGTGTCTTTGTTTTGTGTACATTATAGAGTGATTTTGGAGATTCAAAGTCAGTTGATAAGTTCTCCATGTTTTATGTTAATTGTTTGTTTTCATCGTGCTTTCTTTGTACATTATAATGAAAATTTAAAAATATAGTCATCAATTTAACTAGGATTTATAAAACGATTTTTCATTGTACAAGTATCATTGTCAAATTACCAACTTTTTTTTTATTTTGTCTTTTTTACATGACTTTTCATATTTTACCTATAAGAGTCAGAGATCTTTCATTTTCATACTTTGAAAATATTTTTAAAAAAATTTAATTTGTAAGTAGTCCTTTAAGATATTTTCACAAATGTTATTCTTTGACTTATTCCATTATGCTTTTATAGGAGACTAGGAGTGTTTGGTTGTCTACTCACAAGATAACATATGTATTGCTATCTTATTAGTGGTGTTCATTTTTTCAATAATGTGAGTTGATTTAGAAATGTATTAATTTAAGAGATTTGATATTACCACGTTTCATCATTTATAATGATTTTTTTTGGTCATTCAATGGTGACTATTTGATTATATTAGATCAGTGTTTTCTTATATAACAAAATTGAGTCAATTATTTGATTATCTAAAATTTTACCCTTTTGAACTAATTGGTACTGATCTCAATTCTGATATCTGAGTTTTATTTTGCGGACGAAGGTAACCTTAGTGCGTTTGTCCTTTTTTGGCTTTGGTATAATGGTATTTATTGTCTTATTTATGTGCTCTTTACGATTCAGTTTCAAGCTTCAATGAAGAAGTATTTCACCAAAGTTTCGAAATCAAGTTTAGCCTCTCATAGTTATAGTCAATCTAACCAAGAAGAAAATGCTAATCATTCGGAAGTATCATTACATTCTTCTCAAGAATTTGATTTGGGTTCTTTAAAGTTTGATCCTGGTGAAAGAATCTCAATATTGAACTATCATCCAAATCATCGTGATGTTATTAGAACAGCATACATTTTGAATGGTCCTTGCCAACCTCGTCTAGCAGTGCATGAGTATCCTCAAACAAATATTTTTGGATCAATACGTCGTTTTAATCGTGAATGGTTTGATGATGTATATCATGATTGTTTGGAGTATAGTGTTAGTAAAGATGCAGTCTATTGTTTGTATTGTTATCTATTTAAAGACCATAACATTCATCAAGGAGGAGGTGAAGTATTTTCAAGTGTTGGGTTTAAGAGTTGGAATAAAAAGAATAGTCTTGACAAACATATTGGTCTACCAAATAGCATACATAATCAATCAAAAATGAAATGTCAAGATTTATTACGACAACAGCAGTCTATTCAATTTGCATTTGAGAGGCAATCTAATCAACTCAAGTATGGATATTGGATTCGCTTAAGTGCTTCAGTTGATGTAGTAAGACTTCTCATAACTCAGGGATTTGCATTTTGAGGTCATGATGAATCTAAATCATCACTTAATATGGGTAACTTTCTTGAAATTCTCTCATGGTATGCCAAAAAATGTGATAAAATCTATGATTATGTACTAGAACATGCTCCTCAAAATGATCAAATGATTTCTCCAATGATTCAAAAAGATATTGTGAGTGCGTGTAAAATAGAGACCGTTAAAGCTATTCTTGAGGAATTAAATGGTGATTACTTTGCCTTGCTAGTTGATGAATCCTTTGATGTGTCAAGCAAGGAGCAAATGGCTATTGTATTTCGGTATATTGATAAAAAGGGATTTGTGATGGAGCGACTTATTGACATTGTTCATGTTCAAGATACTAGTGCTTCATCTCTAAAGGAGGCAATTGTTAATTTACTTGCTCAACATTCTTTGAGTCCATCAAGTGTGCGTGGACAATGTTATGATGGGGCAAGCAATATGCAAGGTGAGATCAATGGCCTTAAAATGTTGATTAGGCAAGAAAGTAGATCGGCTCATTCCATCCATTGTTTTGCTCATCAACTTCAACTAACTCTTGTTGGGGTCTCTAAAAAGTGTGTTGAAGTGGGAAAACTTGTAGTATTGGTCTCAAATATTTTAAATATATTGGGATCTTCTTTTAAACGTATGGATGAATTACGTGATTCTCAAAAAGAAATAATTAAAGAGGCATTAGATATGGGTGAACTTACAACCGGTAGGGGCTTGAATCAACAACTTGGTCTTTCAAGAGCTTGTGACACTCGTTGGGGATCTCATTATAAATCCTTTAATAATTTTATTATTATGTTTGGCTCTATTCTTGATATTCTTGAATCACTTGCTCTTGATGCACGAAATTGGATGAAAGAGCTAAGGCAATGGGACATCTCGAAGCTTGCCGAACATACGAGGTTGCGTTCATGTTGCATTTGATGAGAAATGTCTTAGAAATTACAAATGAGCTTAATAAATACTTACAAAAAAGGAGCAAGATATTGCAAATGCCATGCTACTTGTTGAAGTAGCAAAGAGAAGGTTGCAAGTTTTAAGGGATGATGAATGGGACTCTCTTATTGCTAATGTATCTACGTTTTGTATCAAACATGATGTTTTGATACCTAACTTTGAGGAGCCATATGTTAGCTCTTTAAGATCACGACGAAAGCTTGCTAACTATACAATCTTACATCATTATCGTGTTGAAGTCTTTTGCAATATTATTGATTGGCAACTTCAAGAACTTAATGATCGTTTTGATGAAGTGACTACCGATTTGCTCCATGGAATTGCTTGCTTAAATCCAATTAACTCATTTTCAAGTTTTGACATCAAAAAAGTAATGAGAATGGAGAAATTATATCCGGATGACTTTGATGAATCTAATATGAGTGCTCTTGAGAATCAACTTGTAAGTTATGTTATTGATGTTCGTGATATTGATGAAAGGTTCTCCGGTCTAAATGGGCTTTGTGATCTTTCCAAAAGATTAGTTCAGACAAAGAAACATTCTACTTATCCTTTGGTATTCCGCTTAGTGAAACTTGCTCTACTTCTACCAGTTGCCACTGCCTCCGTTGAAAGAGCTTTTTCAGCAATGAAGTTTATCAAAAATGACTTGCGGAGCCAAATGAGTGATGATTTTTTTAGTGGTTGTTTGGTGCCTTATTTAGAAAAAGATGTATTTGATAGTATTTCTAATGATGCTATTATTAAGACATTTCAAGATATGAAACCTCGTAGAATACAATTGTAATAGTGTATGTAGTTGAATTTCAATTGTAAAACAATGTTTTGATATGCTTATTCGTGTGTTTGGTTTCTTAATCCCCCTTCAAGGTGGTGTAATTATTACTATGTTTTGTAATACATATCAAGATATAATAATTTCTATTGTTCAGGATGTTTTTGTATTGTTTTGAAGCCATTTTATGTCAATTTTTTTTTTGTGGAGGAAGAGTGCTTTTACTTTGAGTTGGTGTTTATTTTAAGTCTTTTTAAATATAAAAGTTTACCATTTGCACTTTCAGGAGCTAAAGAGAATTCAAAAGAAACTGAAAAACTTGTAGAAGGGCCCCTGCTTCTTGCAAAATATGTATATTTGATCCGACCCGTTTATTTATGAATATGATTAGCGTGTTTAATTTTTTTGAACCCCCTTCATAAAATTTCTGGCTCCGCCATTGCACATATGTTAAGAGTCAGAATAAATATTGTACCCTAGACTCACTAGACAACGCATATTGTAGAGTCCTAATGCTTGAATCATCCTCAAGCAAATAATATATACTAGTAGGTCCTGTTATTACCAGTTGTTCGCAATCCTAAAATCATATTTTTCAATGAACTATGGGCAAATATCAATATATGACAGTAAATTCACATCATATTCTTGCCAGTCTGATTTAATTTTTTGTTGCACACAACTTGAGGAGATAGGGCCCACTTACCCTCATAATTAAATACCAAATCAATTTTCTCAATCATCCTTCAATGTATTTACATGGTAGACATAAAAAATGGAAAGGGACTTGTTAGATATAAACACAACAAATTATAGGAAATTTAACATTATTTAATGTGAAGATAGGGTGGTTTATAGGAACCACGAAAAACTATAGGAAATCAGCTTACACATACCTACTTCACATGGACGAAAGCATCCAAAACAATCAAAAATGAACAAAAAACATGCATCAAATCAAGATACCAATACACAAAATTGAAAAAAATGAAATAAACTGGAAAAAATATTCTAAAATGAGTGTATAAAATATGTAAGCAACAAAAGTCCTAACTTGGCAAAAAAATATATAATATCGGCACTACACATCATAGAAATACTAACTTGGGACAATATTATGTACAATGAATCAAATGCACTAGAAAATTGACTAAAACATGTGTATAACCCACAGAACAACAAGAACTTATAAAATAGATTCAATCAAACAGTTTGTAATGACCTTGAGGGTCATTTACAAAAATTTATGCAAAATTATCATATTACCCCTATCATTAGTCCCACGAGTATTTATTTGTTCAGTTTGTATGTTTGAATGTTTTAAAGCCTTAATAGTTAGTGAATTGGACAAATTCTTCAATTTGATAGAGTTTTTTTTTTTTTTTTTTTTTTTTTTTTTTTTTTTACGGGAACAGACCCTACACGAGGCTCCCACCTCTCATGCACAGTCAGGGGTTAAGCAACACCCCCAAGCCTTAACATAAATAATCAAAATAAAAATACAAGGAGGGGGACATAAACCTTACCTCCGATCCTATGGTGGTTCATAAGTCGGCTAACCTATTAAGGTCGGCTAACTCATCCCCGGTACAAAAAGAGACTAACTATAACTAGAAAGCAGTAAACCTGTGAGAGGACTCCTCCCGGTACAATTTAACTATGAAAGCATAAATGAGGGAGACTCTCCCCTTCCATGAGAAAAAAGAAAAGTAACCTACACTAGTCCTATTCCAACTATGCTACGTACCAGACATAGCTACATTGAAGAAGAACAAGTATACGAAACTTCTATCTCGCATGGGATGGGAAATTCTTTTCATCTTTGCTCTTCTTAGTCTTGTCGTACCAAGTAAATCCATGTGAAGTATGCCTTTGTATCAGTATCATGATTACCAGCTACGGAGGCTGGACAGTCAGACAAAACCAGAAACATACACAAGCAACCAATTCTGGAGGTACATGGGAGTGTGTTAGTTTTGGCATCTGTTGTTGCTGATGCTGTTGAGCTTCATCTTGCAATTCTGCACTTTCAGCTTCAGCTCTGTGGTTGAATTGTTGTTTGGTATGTGGTTGAGCAGTTGTTTGGTGTTGTGTTCCCTCAGTATGTATATGAATTTGATGGAGATGTGACATATTACATCCACTCATGATATTGTTGTTGGTTCTTGGATGTTGTCTATGAGGTTGTTGGAGTTCCACCTGGACTGTATCTCCAACAGCCTGCATAAACAAAGAAGCAAACAACCAAACAAACACACAATTCCAAGAACAGTTCCAAAAATGCTGATTGTGGTGCCATTCCTCTGTTGCAGCTGGCTTCCTCAATTTCTGTATTTGCAACCTGCACAAGCAACCAAAAGGAAAGCATACAAACCTGGCAATTTGCAGGTTGCTGAAGCTGATGGCTGCAGGTTCCCTGGGCTGCTTGTTGGTCTTTGTTTTGAGGTGGTTAGACCTCTTGGAGTACCTGCATAGACAAACACAACCAACAGTCCTTACCACCAAAGAGAGCTGCAGGCTGCTGCACCCATGTTCCTTGTGTGTTGCAAGTTGGTTGAGTTGTTGCTGTGGTGTGTTGATGTTAGAGAATGTGGTTGGAAGGCTGCTCCATAGAAGCCCCAGGACATTGCATCCCTCATAGCTGTTCCAAAGAGTTCCAGTTTTTGAAAAAGGCATTTTGTATGTGGTGCAGCCCTGACTTGAGTTGCTGCACCTCCACAAATAAACCAAGAAGGAGTTCCAAGAGCCTTGGCTGTAAGGAAGCTGTTGCTGTCTCCCTTTGTTTGACTCTTTGTGAACCTGTACACAGGTTCTTGTTGCTTCCAAAGAGGGATTGATCAGCCCCTTTGAAGTGTTCAGCTCATTAAAGTACCTGCACATGTCCACAAAAACAAGACAACATGCTAACAAGAATTGTAGATGGTCCATCTGAGCTGCAGGGTGAAGTTGTTGGAGTTGCTGAATACTGCTGCTGGGGCTAGTGTTGGTGTGTTGGTGAAATCCTAAGCTGCCAGGCTGCTGTCTCCTCAGTTCAGAGTGTGAAATGGGGAATAATTCTCTAAGGAAGTCCCAAATATCACTCTTGGCTGCAAGGATGCTGTGACTGGTTGCAACTCCTCTTGTTGATGGTCTTTGTAGCTGCTGCATTCCACAGCTGTGAAGTTGTTGTTGCTTCCACTCAAATTCAGCTTCAGCATTCTGTGGCATAATATCTGCAACTACAGCTTCATGGATGGTGTTCCAGCAGCCTGCATTCACAAATAAACAACCACACAAACAAGAATAATGGTCTCCCAGATTAGACTCCCATAATGAGTGTTGATGGTTGCTGCTGCTGCCAGGAGGTTTAATAGATGGTGCCTTAGATATTGGAGAGTTCTTGTGTGCCTGCACACAATCCAAGCTCAGTTGTTGATACTCCATCACCATCCCCTTGATGTGAGTTCTGGATGCATTGAGGAATTCCACAAGCTGCAAGCTCCAAATAGAGAAGTGCTCTATCATGCCACTGCTGTAGTATGCAGCACACCTAGCTGGCCCTCCAACTGTGGATAGATATGTTGCATGTGTACAAGTTCCTGCACAGTCAAAAGGTAGAAGGAAAGGAAAGAAAAAGAAAAAGGCTACTCTAATCCAATAGCCAAACAAACAGCAGGATGGTCCTTGTGCAGGGGATTTGGAGATTCTATTTGATTTGATGGTTGTTTTTGTGATATCTTCTATGTAGTTGTTGTTATTACAAGTTGATGAATCAATCCAACAACCTGCATCAATACAACAAACAACCAAAGGCAAATAGGAACCTGCATCAGTTAGCAACCAGGAGAGAACCTCCAAGAGATCTTTGGGTTTCAACGTCGCTCGACTAACGTCTCCAATTATCCGATTGAGTTGAAACTTCTTGGGGTATACACAAACAACCCTTTCTTTTGTTCTGCAAGGTTTGGAAGCTTTTTGCACTAGTTGGAAAAATTGTACCCTCTTTAGGGCTAAGGCAGCTGACTTTTTCAAGGTCGCTCGCCTAACGTCTCTAATTGTCCGTTCGTGCTGAAACTTCTTGGGACTTATCCCTATAGTATTTTCTGCAATGACACAAAGTTTGGAGGCCTTTGGACAGGTCCACATAGTGAAACTCACCCTGCATATCATTCTATGCTGTAGGACCTCCAATAGAGCTTTGGGTTTCAACGTCGCTCGACTAACGTCTCCAATTATCCGATTGAGTTGAAACTTCTTGGGGTATACACAAACAGCCCTTTCTTTTGTTCTGCAAAGTTTGGAAGCTTCTTGCACACATTGGAGAGAAGGCACCCTCTCAAGGCCTAAGGCAGCTGACTTTTTCAAGGCCGCTCGCCTAACGTCTCCAATTGTTCGTTTGTGCTGAAACTTCTTGGGCCTTGTCAATATAGTATATTCTGTACTCTTGCAAAGTTTTGAGACCATAGTGCAGGTCCACCTACTGCAACTCACCCTGCACATCTTACCCTGCTGATTCTCAGTTACAGGTGTTGCAGGGAAGGTGTTAGCATTAGTGAGAGGCTGAATATTTGGTGAAGTCCTAGCATGCCAGGTTGTTGCTTCTCTTTTGTTGAGATACTTTGAACCTGTAAAGACAAGTGACAAGAAGCCAAACAGGAAGGATAGATGCACAGGCTGCTGGAGACTCTTTTGTAGCTCCATGTGACTTCCATAGTAAATGAGGTTAAAGTGCATGTTGTTGCAGGCTTCTCCCAAGAGAGGACCCTTAGTTGTACTCAGAACCAGCTCCCTATGGTACCTGCACCCACCAACAGAAAAACATACATACAAGCAATTCTGCAAGTTATAGTAGTTAATACTAATTACTTGTAGTTGGTTCCTGATTGCTGATTCCCATTGCTGGTTCCTGTGCTGCATCACTACAGCTTTCCTTGCCTGGCTTGCAATTGTTGGTTCCCATTTTCCAAATCTACTGATACCTACACAAGCAAAAATGAAAAGAAAAAAGAAGCTATCTATTCTAATCCTTACCTCTAGGGGTAGGTTGATTGCTCTAGGAATGCAATAATTAAGGGAGATTATCCCCTTTACAAAACTCCTACCTATGAATTTATACATAGGGAGTTCTGTACTACTATTATTGGTATGCAAATCAAGGAGGTTGTTTGATCCTCTTCAGTTTTGTCCTCCTAAAATTTGGCATCCCCATCTTGTCTAGGATGTAATATCCTCTTGTTTCCTTAGGAAGCTGTTGAACACTGTAGAATTGAGCCATGCTATCTACACTGTGGCTATGCTTGGAGAGTGTATCAGCAACAAAATTAGCCTCCCTATAGATGTGCTTACATTGAAAGAGATCCAGCATTATGATCATCTCCTGCAGGTTTGTGATGTATTTCCTGATGTTCCAGGGAGATGTGATCTCTTGTTTTAACCATTTCACAAGTAATTCAGAATCAACCTCCAGTAGAACCCTGCTGTAGCCATGTTGAATACACCAAGTAATGCCTATGACTGCAGCTTGTACCTCAGCTTGGTTGTTAGAACCAATTCCAAGTGGTGCAGCAAATGCATAAAGGATGTTTCCTTTATGATCTCTTAGGATACCCCCAGCTCCGATTCTTCCAGGATTATCCAAGGCACTTCCATCAGTATTCAGTTTAACCACATGGTATGCTGGTTTGTGCCAACTGACTTGGATGATTTTCATTTCATGGCTGCATCTTTCCACCATAGCTATTAGCTCCTTCCAGTCATTTGGCCAACTAATGTAAGGGAAAGCTGTGAAGATCAGCATGTAGAGTTCTTTGATGACTGAGAATTTCACTCTAGTACTGCTAGACTTTTTGCCACCATATTTACTAGCACACCTGTTCTTCCATAAGTTCCAACAAATAAATATAGGAGTAGCTTGCAATAATAGTTTATGGACTTCATTATTTGGTTTAGCCAGCCACCATTTCATCATATTGCTCCTCATTGGGTTGCTGCTGTGTTGTATACCCCAACAGTCAGAAAAATACTTCCATATGTGACTAGCCATGTGTCCAGAGATAAAAATGTGATCTATAGTATCCCATCCTGGCCTGTAGCAACAAGAACACTGAGCAGCTGCATGACCAAAGTGCTCAATATTTTCATTGGTGGGCAACTTGCTTCTGAGAGCTCTCCAGATAAGAAAGGATATCTTGAAGGGTATATTCTTGTGCCATATATTATTGTCTGTCATGGTTTTGTTCCTTTTAGGCCTGATTTGGTTCCAAGCTGAAGCACATGTAAAGTTTCCATCTGAATTCAGCTTCCAGTAGGCTGTATCTGGGAGGTCAGGTTGGTACTTGAAGGAAACATTTAGAATCTTCTGTATCAGATGCTGTGGTGCATGTTGCCTCACCTTCTCTTCATCCCATTCTCCATTCTTCAGGAACTTGGAGACAGTGGTATTGTTAAGTCTAGGTAGACCAATTTGATAGAGTTAAGAGGTCAAAAAGTGGTTTTGGGGCCAATTGGAGCTACGGGTCTCGAAATGGAATTCCATCAAGTCCATCAGCTCCGAAACGTGGAAATTGGTCTGGGAGAGTCATCGGAATTATCTTTGGGGTTGAAATGAGAAATTGAGTTTTCAAGTTGGAAAGTTAGTTTTAAATGAGTTAAGTTTGACTTTGGTCAACAAATTGAGTTCGGAGACTCGAATTGGATTTCTAATGGTTCCAATGGTTTTGGGGGGGTTCTAATGCTAAGAATGGCCTTGTTGTGATTTTTAGGAGTTCCAAGGGTATTTTGGGCATTTCAAGTGTCGAAACTAGTTTAGTTGCGACTTATCGGCTTTTGGGTCAAGAAGACCTCGAATTCAAATTTTGATGATTCCATTGAGTCTAAAAAAATGAATTTAGTGAGAGTGCATAAAAGGTTTGTGATACAGGATTTCGAACGAATCTCGAGGGTTCGATCGGAGAATGTGAGTTTGGGATTTTGTGGGTTTCTAGTGCAGGCATTCTTGTTCATCGGGACCACGACATTAGGCCATGCGATTGCAATGATTCAGGTAAACGATCTTCACAATCGCGAGGGGTGGTTCAAAATTGCGATGGGTTATTCTATTCCGTGTCTTTCACGATCGCGAGAGTTAGTGGCTCACGATCGTGATGCACAATTCTCGCCTGAACACTGTTCAACTTTGGGAGAAACCTCATTTTCACCATGTTTGTGTAACACCCCTCAAAAAATTTTCCTAAGATTTGGACCCTTCTTGTATTCTTGTAGGGTCAAACTTATTTATTTTGAAGTATGTGCATGACTTAAGATGAGTCTTTGAGAAATCGAGCAGTGTTGGAGGTGATGTGGGGTCACAAAGGACCCCTAGGACCAAGCTAAGTCTAAAAAGGTTCGTCGTGGTTGAGTTAGGATGAGTTCGTATGTGAGGTCGACTTCTAACGACCCTATCTTTTGAAAGACGACAACCTAGGTGGACCATGACCCATTTAATTAAAGGTCGTCGAGTTTTCTTTCCAACGCCACCAAGAATGTAATTTTTGGAGTTTGGAGTCAAAAGATATGACGATCCTAAGATGAACTAGCACAGCAGGGATTTTCAGGCCTGGGTTGCAGTTGCTAGAAAACTGGGCTTGGCACCGTAGTGGCGCGACGCGCCACTATCGCGCCAGGAACATGCCTCAGTAGTTTGGCCCCTGGCGCAGCGCGCCACTACGAGGTGTGTAGGGTTTTCAAGCCAATTTCCAGAACCCAGAAAATATTGACCTTGGCGCTGTAAGGGCGCGACGCACCACTATCGCGCCATGAGTATTTTATCCTATTTTTAGAACTTTTGAGAAGGGGCAATTTGGGAACTTACCCAAATTATATATGTATCACCCTAGACCATTTTGAGATCATATTTTGCAACCTATCTCTCTCTCTAAAAAGCCCTAGGAGATTCTCTCTCTCTTCTTCTTCTTCTTCTTCTTCTTCTTCTTCTTCTCCTCTATTTCCAACAAGAATTGTTCCAAGAGCTTCAAGATTCGAGTTCTCCATTGAAGACCCAACCACAAGGTTTTCTTCAAGTCTTCACCAAGGTATGTAAGGCTATCCAAAACATGGGTTGAGTCCACCCATGTGCCCTACTCTTGCTTTGAGGTTAGATGTCTATGAGAATGGAGTTTCTTGGTATGGTTTATGTTTGAATGTGTTTTGTTCCCTATTAACTTGATTCTATTTGTATTGAGGTTGTTGAGCTAAGAAGTTCCTAAAATCTTCATGTTAGTAGGAGTTGATGGAGATGACTTGTTAATATGTTTTGTTGATTTCCTTACCCATGTGATCATGTTGAATGTGTAAATTTCCTCAAATATGCTATTCCTCTTGAATTATTGGGTTGAAGCCTTAGGGTTGTGATGAGTCCTAAGGAGAGGTTATAAATTCTTATCTAAATGAGGCTTGATTGAGTTGATTGGATGATAGAATTGACGAGTGGACGAGGTCCAAAATGGGACTTGCCATTATGACTTAATTGAGTTGAAATGAGAATAGAGTTGATGAGTTGGCAATGTCCCACATGAAACTAGCCGTGAGGGCTTGTTTGAGATGATTGGATGGAGTCTTATGAGCATAGAGTCATGGAAGGAGTATCTAGCATCGAGGCGGGTGAGAGTATAGTCCATACTCGAACCCCAAAAACTACGCCGCCAACGTAGGTAGGGATGGAACCATTAAAGTCGGATGCTTCCCATGGGATTGAACCGTTAAAGTCGAATGTTTTCCATTTATTTGTCCTGAAATGATAGGACTTGACTAATCGATGGAATCCATGATTAGGGAGGCGTTCATGCCTTGGCAAGGTATAGACGGATGTGGCAACAACGTCTGATTGTTGTACTATCACTAGCTCATAGGTGATGGTTATCAGATAAGAGAAACTCCTATTTAGGTCTTGATAGTACTCTGAGTCAGTTGAGTTGAGTGGAATAAGATGTGGTCCGGTCTAAATCACTTCTTGTTAGACTTAGGACACTTGAGTGAGATTTTATGTATATATAGATGAGTTGAGATTTGCGAGTAGATGATCCTTATCTGATAATTGTTTTATTCGGCCATTTTACATACTCGTACATTCCATGTACGGATGCCATTTGGCCTGCATCATTTTATGATGCAGCGATAGGTACTAAAGATCATCAATCGGCGCTCCGTTGAAGATCCACATACACTTCCAGCCAGTTGGTGAGTCCTTCTAGTTTTCGGAGGATGTTGAGCTTTCTTGTATAGTGTTGTCATCGTTTCCTTTATTTTGATTGTTGGTAGACATGGGCTTGTCATTGGTACCTTCTAGACTTTGATAGAGGCTTCATAGACTAGAGTGTGGGAAGGTCGGACTGCTATTTTTAAGAAGTCTTATTATATTTGTTTTAATGAGTTGATAGTGATTGGCCCCTTATATTATGAATAGTGTGTCTATGATTGATGTCTTCCTCTGAGTGAATATGAATGAATGATAGTATGACTGAATCAGGTGGTTCGCTTGAAGGCCAGAAATGGCTTTCGAGTGTCGGTCGCACCTAGGGTACCCTCCCGGGGCGTGACAAACATGGTATCAGAGCACAGAGTTCAACAGTCCTACGGAGTCTATGAAGCCGTGTCTAGTAGAGTCTTTCTTATGAGTGTGTTGTGCACCACACTTATAATCAAGAGGCTATAAGATATTAGGAATTGTCTCACTTCTTTCATACTCCAAATTCGTGCGATAGAGTTAAACTCTATAAACTTCCTTTCTAATTCGTGCGTTTACACGTTATAGATAATGCTTCCTAAACGTACGGCTAGCCAGAGAAATGTTGATAGCGCCGAGATTCCCCAATCAGAGGTACACCCAGTAAGGGCTAGAGGCCGACCTGCGAGATATGCAGAGGCACCTCAAGTCCCTGCTACTCCGCCTGCACCCACTTTAGAGGCAGAATTTAGAGGGGCAATTGCAATGCTCACTCAATTAATGGCTGCCTGAAATGGTAGCCAGAGTTCTCTAACTCCCAGCTCTAGTTCCCAAGAGCCGTCTGCTGCAGCCAGAATTTGAGACTTTCTGAGAATGAATCCGCCGGCTTTCACGGGTTCTAAGGTTGATGAAGACCCCCAAAACTTTATTGATGAGATGTGGAAAATTCTGAAAGCTATGCATGCTACGGAGATTAAGGGGGTTGAGTTGGTGTCCTATCAACTCAAAGATATGGCGAACATTTGGTATAACCAATGGGAACAAGGTAGGGGTGAGGAAGCTGAACCTGCTAGGTGGGATGAATTTGAGGGAGCCTTTCTTGATCACTTCTTTCCCCAAGAATTGAGGGAAGCAAAAGTAGAGAAGTTTGTGAATCTAAAACAAGAAGGCATGACTGTTAAAGAGTACAGCCTGAAGTTTATCCAGTTGTCCAGGTATGCTCCAGAGATGATCCCAGATATGAGGTCAAAAATGAGGAAGTTCGTCTCCGGATTAGGGATACACGTAAAGAAAGAATGCAAAGCAACATTGTTGATCTCGGACATGAATATTTCCAGATTAATGGTGTATGCTCAACAGGTGGAGAATGAGAAGAGAAAAGACAGAGAGGAGCATATGAGCAAGAAGGCAAGATCAGCGGGCCATGAGAATGAACAGAGGCAAAATAAGGGCAATAGGTCCTTCTTCCAGAAGAAGCCTCCCAAGTATGTCTCATCTACCGCCGGTGCACCTATGCCATAGAACAAGTATGATCGGCAAGGATAGAGTCGCCAGAATTTCAGACCCCAGGGTTCTCAATCCCAGACTAGTGTGAGTCAAGGTTCGAGAGGGAAGCCACCATGCGGCAAGTACGGTAGGCTCCACTTAGGGAAGTGTAGAGCGGGAAGAGTTGGTTGTTATAAATGCAGCCAAATGGATCATTTTCAGAGGGAGTGTCCAACAAAGGGAAATAGAGCCCAGCATTCTGCCACCATACCACCGACTAGGGGTAATCAGAGGGGCACTACTTCAGGTACGAGTGGAGGTACAAACCACCTATATGCCATGGGTAGTCATCAAGATCAAGAGGACTCTCCAAATGTCGTGACGGGTATGATATGAGTCTCCTCTCTTAATTGTTATATTTTGATGGATCCGGGTGCCACCTTATCTTTTGTGACTCCTTACGTGGCTAGTAAATTCAATAAAATTATTGAATGTCTTCTTGAGCCTTTCAGTGTAGCTACTCCTATCAGTGATTCTATCGTAGCTGAGAGAGTCTATAGAGATTGTACTGTGTCAATTCATCATAGGGATACCTTGTCTGACTTAGTTGAGTTGGACATGGTTGATTTTGATGTGATCCTTGGCATGGACTGGTTTTATGTTTGTTATGCCTCTATTGATTATAGGACTCAAATTGTCACGTTCAAATTCCTGAATGAGGCTATCATAAAGTGGAAGGGTAGTCTTGTTGTGCCTAAGGGTAAGTTTATTTCTTACCTTAGGGCCAGGAAGCTATTCTCAAAGGGGTGCATTTATCACCTTGTCCGAGTGAAAGATGACAGTATTGAGTCTCCATCCCTTGAGTCGGTTTCAATTGTCAATGAGTTTCTGGATGTCTTTCCTGAAGATCTGCCTGGAGTCCCTCCTGATAGGGAGATTGACTTTGGGATTGATGTTCTTCCTGATACCCAGCCTATCTCAATCCCTCCCTATAGAATGGCTCTGGCTAAGTTGAAAGAGTTGAAGGAGCAGTTGAAAGACTTGTTGGATAAGGGATTCATTAGGCCGAGTGTCTCACCATGGGGTGCTCCGGTCCTATTTGTGCAAAAGAAAGATGGGTCCCTCAGAATGTGTATTGATTACAGGCACCTGAACAAAGTCAGCCTAAAGAACAAATACCCTTTTCCCAAAAATAGACAACTTATTTAATCAGCTTCAGGGTGCCACCTGTTTCTCAAAGATAGACCTAAGATCGGGCTACCATCAGTTGAAGGTGAGGGAGTGTGATGTCCCAAAGACAGTTTTTCAGACCCGCTATGGCCACTTTGAGTTCTTAGTGATATCTTTCGGGTTGACTAATGCCCCCACAACTTTTATGGATCTCATGAACTGGGTATTTAAACCATATCTTGATATGTTTGTGATTGTATTCATAGATGATATTTTGGTTTACTCCAAAAATGAGGAGGAGCACGCCCATCATCTTAGAGTCGTCTTGCAAACTTTGAGGGACCAGGTATTGTATGCAAAGTTCTCCAAATGTGAATTTTGACTTGCATTAGTGTCCTTCCTGGGTCACATTATATCTGGAGATGGTATTCAGGTTGATGCTCAGAAAATTGAGGCAGTGAAGAATTAGCCCAGACCCACATCCCTGACAGAGATAAGGAGCTTCTTGGGTTTGGCCGGATATTATTGAAGGTTTGTAGAAGGGTTCTCATCCATATCATCACCATTGACAAAGCTGACCCAAAAGAAGGATAAGTTCCAATGGTCCGATGCTTGTGAGGAGAGTTTCCAGAAATTAAAGACCAAGCTAACCACTACTCCTGTCTTGACTTTGCCCGATGGAATAGAGGGCTTTGTGATCTATTGTGATGCATCTAGAATTAGGTTGGGTTGTGTGTTGATGCAGAGGGGGAAGGGGATAGTCTATGCTTCAAGATAGCTTAAGGTTCATGAGAGGAACTACCCAACTCATGACCTTAAGTTAGCAGCTGTGGTGTTTGCGCTTAAAATTTAGTGCCACTACTTGTATGGGGTACATGTTGATGTGTTCACCGATCACAAGAGATTACAATATGTCTTTAGCCAGAAGGAACTCAACCTGAGGCAAAGGAGATGGATCGAGCTACTCAAGGACTATGATATGAGCATCCTCTACCATCCAGGTAAAGCTAATATTGTTGCTGATGCTCTTAGCAGGTTGTCCATGGGTAGCACTACCCATGTAGAGGAGGGAAAGAGGGAATTGGCAAAGGAGGTACATAGATTAGCCCGATTGGGAGTTCATCTGGAAAAGAACAATGAAGGCGGAGTTACCTTTCAGGATGGATCTATATCCTTACTTATGGCAGAGGTAAAGGAGAAGCAAGACCAAGACCCCGTCCTTCTCCAATTGAAGGGAGTTGTTCACAAACAAGAGGTAATGGTTTTTACCAAAGGGGGAGATGGATTGTTGAGGTACTAAAATAGATTGTGTGTACCTGATGTCGATGATGTTCGAGAAAGGATTATGGCCGAAACGTATAGTTCTAGATACTCTATTCATCCGGGCTCTACAAAAATGTATCATGACTTGAGGGAAATCTATTGGTGGAGTGGAATAAAGAGAGATGTTGCGGAGTTTGTTTCCAAGTGCCCGAATTGCCAACAGGTGAAAGTCGAGCATCAAAGGCCATGTGATTTAGCTCAAAATATAGAAATTCTGGAATGGAAGTGAGAGATGATCAACATGGACTTTATCACAGGCCTGCCGAAGTTCCGAAGGCAACATGATTCGATTTGGGTGATTGTGGATAGAATGACGAAATCAGCTCACTTCTTGGTAGTTAAGACTATGGACACCGCAGAGAATTATGCAAAATTATATATACAGGAGATCGTCAGATTGCATGGGATCCCTTTGTCTATCATCTCATACAGAGGAGCCCAATTCACTTCCCAATTTTGGAAATCTTTTCAGAAGGGATTAGGTTCGAAGGTGAACTTGAGTACGGCCTTTCATCCTCAGATAGATGGCCAAGCAGAGCGCACCATCCAGATATTGGAAGATATGTTGAGGGCATGTGTGCTTGACTTCAAAGGAAATTGGAACGATCACTTACCTCTTATAGAGTTTGCATATAATAATAGTTATCATGCAAACATTCAAATGGCTCCTTATGAAGCTTTGTATGGGAGGAGGTGTAGATCACCAATTGGATGGTTCGAAGTTGGTGAAGTTGAGTTAATTGGGCCTGATTGTTTTCACCAAGCCATGGAGAAGGTGAGGGTTATTCAAGATAGGCTAAAGAGAGCCCCAAGCCGCCAAAAATCTTACACCGACGTGAGGAGGAGAGATTTAGAGTTTGAGGTAGGTGATTGGGTATACTTGAAGGTATCTCCCATGAAGGGCGTCATGAGGTTCGGAAGGAAGGGGAAACTCAGTCCTCGGTACATTGGTCCTTATCAGATTTCGAGGTGGATTGGGAGTGTTGCTTATGAGTTGGAGTTACCCTCAGAGCTAGCCTCTATTCATCCGGTGTTCCACGTTTCGATGTTGAAGAAGTGATTAGACGATCACTCATTGGTAGTCTCCATTGATATTGTTGGAGTTAAGGATAGCTTATCCTATGAAGAAGTTCCAGTCCAAATTCTTGATCGCCAAATCCGAAAATTGAGGAATAAAGAGATCGCCTCAGTTAAAGTCCTGTGGAGAAATCAATTTGTTGAGGAAGCCACATGGGAGGTGGAGGAAGACATGAAATCTAAATATCCACATCTATTCATGCCTACCGAGGAGAATGTTGAAGGTAATGTTCATTTCCTTGACTTGAGTTCATTTGTGCATTTTGAGAATTTGATTGGTTGAATGACTGAGTTTTGGTTGCGATTTGTACCCCGAGCCTATTCTTTGTTACTCGTCATTCGAAGATGAATGATCCCAAGGGAGAGATAATATAACACCCCTCAAAAAGTTTCCCTAAGATTTGGACCCTTCTTATATTCATGTAGGGTCAAACTTATTTATTTTGAAGAATGTGCATGAGTTAAGATGAGTCTTTGAGAAATAGAGTAGTGTTGGAGGTGATGTGGGGTCACAAAGGACTCCTAGGACCAAGCTAAGTCCAAAAAGGTTCGCCGTGGCTGAGTTAGGATGAGTTCGTATGTGAGGTCGACTTCTAACGACCCTATCTTTTGAAAGACGGCAACCTGGGTAGCCCACGACCAATCTAATTAAAGGTCGTCGAGTCTTCTTTCCAACACCACCAAGAATGTAATTTTTAGAGTTCGGAGCTAAAAGATATGACGATTCTAAGATTAACTAGCATAGTAGGGATTTTTAGGACTGGGTTGCAGTTGCTGGAAAACTGGGCTTGGCGCCGCAGTGGCGTGATGTGCCACTATCGCGCCAGGAACACGCCTCAGTAGTTTGTCCCCTGGCGTGGAGTGCCACTACGAGGTGTGCAGGGTTTTCAAGCCAATTTCTAGAACTAAGAAAATATTGACCTTGGCGCTGTAAGGGCGCGATGCGCCACTATCGCGCCAAGAATGAGCCTCAGTAGTTTGGTCCTTGGCGCGGCGCGCCACTAATCGATGTGCAGGTTTTAGGCATAATCCACCTAGCACTGCAATGGCGTGATCCGCCACTATCGCGCCATGAGCATTTTAGCCTATTTTCAGAACTTTTGAGAAGGGGCAATTTGGGAACTTACCCAAATTATATATGTATCACCCTAGACCATTTTGAGATCATATATTGTAGCCTCTCTCTCTCTCTAAAAAGCCCTAGGAGATTCTCTCTCTCTCTCTCTCTCTCTTTTTTTTCTTCTTCTTCTTCTTCTTCTTCACCTCTATTTCGAACAAGAATTGTTCTAAGAGATTCAAGATTCGAGTTCTCCATTGAAGACCTAACCACAAGGTTTTCTTCAAGTCTTCACCAAGGTATGTAAGGTTATCCAAAACATGGGTTGAGTCCACCCATGTGCCCTACTCTTGCTTTGAGGTTAGATGTCCATGAGAGTGGAGTTTCTTGGTATGGTTTATGTTTGAATGAGTTTTATTCCTTATTAACTTGATTCTATTTGTGTTGAGGTTGTTGAGATAAGAAGTTCCTAAAATCTTCATGTTAGTAGGAGTTGATGGAGATGACTTGTTAATATGCTTTGTTGATTTCCTTACCCATGTGATTATGTTGAATGTGTCAATTTCCTCAAATATGTTATTCCTCTTGAATTATTGGGTTGAAGCCTTAGGGTTGTGATGAGTTCTAAGGAGAGGTTATAAATGCCTATCTAAATGAGGCTTGATTGAGTTGATTGGAGGATAGAATTGACGAGTGGACGAGGTCCAAAATAGGACTTGCCATTATGACTTAATTGAGTTGAAATGAGAATAGAGTTGATGAGTTGGCAATGTCCCACATGAAACTAGCCGTGAGGGCTTCTTTGAGATGATTAGATGGAGTCTTATGAGCATAGAGTCATGGGAGGAGTATCGAGCACCGAGGCAGGCGAGAGTATAGTCCGTACTCAAACCCCAGAAATTACGCCGCCAACGTAGGTAGGGATGGAACCGTTAAAGTCGGATGCTTCCCATGGGATCGAACTGTTAAAGTCGGATGTTTCCCATTTATTTGTCTTGAAAAGATAGGACTTGACTAATCGATGGAATCCATGATTAGGGAAGCGTTCATGCCCTGGAAAGGTATGGACGGACGTGGCAACAACGCCTGATTGTTGTACGACCACTGGCTCATAGGTGATGGTTGTTAGATAAGAGAAACTCTCATTTAAGTCTTGATAGTACTCCGAGTTAGTTGAGTTGAGTGGCACGAGATGTGGTCCGGTCTAAATCACTTCTTGTTAGACTTAGGACACTTGAGTGAGTTGTTATGTATATATAGATGAGTTGAGATTTGCGAGTAGATGATCCTTATCTGATAATTGTTTTATTCGGCCATTTTACATACTCGTACATTCCATGTACGGATGTCATTTGGCCTGCATCATTTTATGATGCAGCGATAGGTACTAAAGATCATCAATCGGCGCTCCGTTGAAGATCCACATACACTTCCAGCCAGTTGGTGAGTCCTTCTAGTTTTCGGAGGATGTTGAGCTTTCTTGTATAGTGTTGTCATCGTTTCCTTTATTTTGATTGTTGGTAGACATGGGCTTGTCATTGGTACCTTCTAGACTTTGATAGAGGCTTCATAGACTAGAGTGTAGGAAGGTCGGACTGCTATTTTTAAGAAGCCTTATTATATTTGTTTTAATGAGTTGATAGTGATTGGCCTTAGGCCCTTATATTATGAATAGTGTGTCTATGATTGATGTCTTCTTCTGAGTGAATATGAATGAATGATAGTGTGACTGAATCAGGTGGTTCACTTGAAGGCCAGAAATGGCTTTCGAGTGCCGGTCGCACCTAAGGTACCCTCCCGAGGCGTGACAGTTTGAGTTCTTGAGGTTCATGGAGCAATTTGGAGAAGAGGTTTTCGAGTAAAATCATTGGGTAAGTGATTTCTAACCTAAAACACTTTCCTTTTCCATTAATTATTTGATGATTTTAACACCTAAATTTTAGTTTCAAACTCCAAAAACCTCTTGTTTTTCCTTAAGAATTAATGGAATTTGGTGATTTTTAACTCGTTTTGTACTTGATTTTTATGAGATTTTCTACCATGAGTTCCTTATTACTAGTACAACGTGATTTTTTAATAAAACTCCATATTTGACCCCTTTTCGAAATTAATCAATATTTGGACTATTTCACCCTCAGTTTCAAAGCCTAGCAATATGGGTGTCATTGGAATCCTTATGACGTGTATATTTCATCCTTGTTAGTGGGTTATTATTTCGGGAGTTGAATTCAAAGGTTGATCATCTGGTAAAGCGTTCGAGTGCGGTTTCGACAATTGAGGTAGGTTTGGCTATCCTTCTTGGGATTGAGTTGGGCTAATTAGTTAAATGTTATGTTCTAGACTTTAGAATGGGGTCATAGTATAGTTTGGGACTGATAATTAATATTTATGCTACCCATGTGGGGACATTATATGTTGTGTAGCCCGTGTGGGTGTCTTATGTGATATTTTATCTATGATTGGGACTCTGTAATCTATGACATAACTGAGTAGAGATTGAAGGGGTCAATTGACTTGTAATGCATTATTGAGTTGAGGGTTTTGAACATGCCAAAGTAGTGAGATATTGTCGAGAAAGGGGTAAACACTTAAATTGATGTATTTCCATCTTATTACTGTCTATTGAGGGTGAATATCATGCTTAGGTTAAGTTTTGAGAACTTTGAACCTTGTACTACATGTTGAGTTGAATATTACCTCCATACCTTATATATTATCATTGCATTCATTCTCTTTCATACTATCATTGATCATTGGGAAGTTGAGAATTGTGGGAATCCTTTTAAGAAAGAAAATGTGACATTTTTTGTATTCTCGACCACGAGAAGCCGGAGTGGGACTTTTCTGCATATAGGTGGAAGCGTTTCCTAATTTATTTCATAATTTTTAATTAATTCCTTATACTTAGTCGGTTAAACCTACTGAGTATATGTGGATTGTACTCACCCCTACTTATGTGTCCCTTTTTGATATGGATCCTAGTTAGGGTATCCCACATGGCGATTGATCTACTTCTCTCGCAAAGATTTTATCATTTAGATTAGTGGTCCTGGGATTCAGACCACCATTAGTTCTAGCTTTTATTTTCAATTTTTACTATCATTCAAAGACTTATAATGTATATCAGACTCAATTATTGTACTAGATGCTCTTACACTTATGATACTAGGTTTTGGGAATAATTTTATTGTTGTTGTTCTTTTATTGTATTTAATTATGGCCTGACTTCCCATTGGGAGTCCCATATAGTTTTACTTTTTGTGTTACACATCGAGATGGGGTTTGAGATATGTGCCATCATGACCCCGACTTTTGGGTAGTGACAAATTGATATCAGAGCACTAGGTTTACAGGTCTCATAAGTTAAAAAGTAGGCTAGTAGAGTCTTGCAGATCGATACATAGGCGTCCGTACTTATCTTCAAGAGGCTACAAGATACTTGTTAGGATAAATTTATTCTGTTGATTCCTTTTATGCGAGTTATTCATATCAGGTATTGTATACCTCTAATCTATTCCTTCTACACAAATGGTGTGGACTAGAGATGGAGTTGTTGAGAGTGAGGCTATATCTACTACCCGAGCCCCAGTTTGTAGGCGAGGCATAGGATATGGTGGAATCAGGGGATAAAGCCATTCTAGGGGAGTGACTCTTGATAGTGGCCGAGCTAGAGAGACATGGCTTGAGCTGGTATATGAGGAAAAGGATGATTATGAGCAGCAGACTGAGGAGCAGAGGTCAGCCAAGTCTCCAGCAGTCCCTGATAGTGCTCTGATGCTTCAGGAGTTATTGATAAGGCTATTGGCTAGATTGGATGGTTCTCCAACTCCTGGTGTTCTTCTATGTACTTCAAGCTCTCCTATTATAGTTGGTGCTACACCACCATTTCAGGGTCCTAGTGTTGGGTTTCAGACTCTAGGATCTTCTTTGGTGCCTTCTAGCATACCCTCGAGATTTATAGCTCCACTAGTTTCTGCTAGTGCTACCATATCGTTAGTTGAGCAGAAGAACTTTGAGAGATTTGTTAGGTTGGCACCCCTAGATTTAATAGAACGGATAGGGAGAAGGCCTATGATCTTCTAACTGAGTTCCAAGACATATTGTGTAGCCTGGGTATTCTTGAGGCACATGGAGTAGCCTACACGTTGTATCAGTTTACAAGGGTGGCCAAGAAATGGTGGAGATTGGTTATTTCCCTTAGGCCTGCTGGTTCCCCTATGATGAGTTGGGAGCAGTTTTCAGAGGTGTTTCTTAAGAGGTTCGTGCCTTATAGCCTCCATGACCAACCTAGAGATAATTTTGACAGATTAGAGAAGGGCTCCTTATCCGTATCTGAGTACGAGGATCGCTTCTATGAGTTGTCTTGTTATATCATGTTTAGTATTCCTATCGAGTTCGAGTAGATCCACAAGCTGGTGAAGGGATTTGCTAGTTATCTTTAGGAGGCTACAAATTTCTTTGTACTATCTGGTGGTACTTTTCTGAGTATTATTAATCATGTAAGGATGATAGAGAGCATTCGGCATACTAGACAGGGCGAAGCCAAGACGTTCCATCGGCAGGGCCTATTTGGTGGTCACTCTTCTAGAGAAGAGAGTATTCGGGTTCAGGTACAGGTCAGACTAGTTATACTGGTTCTTCAGGCTCTAGTGGATGTATGGAAATTTCTGGTTATCCTCCACGGGGTTTAAGACCTCGAGGCTACTTTGTCTGTGATGATTTTGGGCATAAGGCCCAAGATTGCCCTAGACATGCTCCTTCTATTGTGTGGCCCGAGACACCAGTTATTCATTCTACTCCAGCTCCAGCCATGCAAGGTACTAGACAGGGTACTAGAGGTGGAACCAAGGGTGGCGCTAGAGGTGGCACTTGTGGTGGTTCACAGGCTAGAGGTAACCTTCAGCTATGCTTATGCCATACTAGGTAGATCTGATGTGGAGGCCTCTGATGTAGTTATTACAGGTATTGTTCTGGTTTGCCAGCATCATGCTTCAATATTATTTGATCCAGGGTCTATCTATTCTTATTCGTCGACTTATTTTGATATGGGTGGTGACTATGTGTGTGAGCCTCTTACTGTGACTAATATTATTTCCACCCTAGTAGGTGAGTCCTTAGTGGTGGATTAGGTATATCAAGGTTGCTTGGTGGTAGTTTCTGGTATAGAGACCCGTGCAGACTTAATTTTATTAGACATGCTTGATTTTGATGTGATATTGGATATGGACTGGTTTTCTCCTTATCATGCTATATTAGATTGTTATGCAAAGACCGTGACCTTAGCTTATCCCGGTTTGCCTAGCTTAGTATGGAAGGGTGATTCGAGTTCGGATCCAAAAGGGGGTGATATCTTACATTCGTGCTCATCGTTTGATGGATAAGGGTTATTTGTCTTATTTGTCTCATATACATGATCTCACTATAGAGTCACCTCCTTTAGAGACTACGAGGGTGATGAGAGAGTTTATGGATATGTTTCCCACAGATTTTTGGGTGTTCCTCCTGATTGTGATATCGATTTTGTGATTGATTTTGAGCTAGGCACCAAGCCCATCTCTTTTTTTCCTTATCAGACGGCTACGGCGGAGTTGAAAGAGTTGAAGGAACAATTAGAAGATTCATTAAAGAAGAGGTGTATTCGGCCTAGTATATATTCATAGGGTGTAACGGTCTTATTTGTGAAGAAGAAGGATGGTACTATGAGGATGTGTATTGACTATCGACAGTTGAACAAAGTCACCATCAAGAACAAGTACTCTCTTCTTGAGGTCAGGTTACCTTCAGTTGAGAATTCGGGAATTTGATAGCCCGACGACGATGTTCAAGACTCGTTATGGGCATTATGAGTTTGTAGTTATGTTAGTCGGGTTGATAATGCCCCGGCTACCTTTATGGAGTTGATGAACCGTGTATTCTGACTTTATTTAGATACATTTGTGATTGTTTTTATGGATGACATATTGGTTTATTCCAAGAATTAGGCGGACCATGTTAGTCACTTGAGGATAGTCCTTCAGAGATTGAGAGAGGAAACGTTGTATGTAATATACTCCAAATGTAAGTTTTGTCTCGAGTTCGTGGCATTATTAGGTCATGTGGTGACCAAGAATGGAATTATAGTTGATCCGGCCAAGGTTGCAGCGGTTTGTGATTGGGTTAGGCCTACTTCGACTACTGAGATTTGGAACTTTATTGGGTTGGCAGGCTATTATCACCAGTTCGTTCATTTTTTCTCTTATATTACAGCCCTATTGACTAGGCTAACTTAAAAGACTGTGAAATTTCAGTGGACTGATGAGTGTGAGGCGAGCTTTCAAAAGCTCAAGGAGTTATTGACCTCAACACCTATTCTAGCCTTACCTGAGGAGGGTGTGGCCTTTATTGTGTTTTTAAATGGATAGGGAGTAGGCTTGGTTGGTGTATTGATGCAAAAAGGTAGAGTTATAGCTTATGCTTCTCGACAGTTAAAGGTACTTGAGAAGAACTATCTTACCCATGACCTAGAGTTAGCGGCGGTGGTGTTTGTTTCAAAGTTGTGGAGGCACTATCTCTATGGTGTGCATTGTGAGGACTTTACTGACCACTGTATCCTTAAGTATATCTTTTCTCAACCAAATCTGAATATGAGGCAGTGTAGGTGGTTGGAGTTACTTATCATGACCCAACCCCGTAGGCCGTGACTAGTTCCTGAGCTGGACACTCGTATACATATCTGTTAGACATCGTCAAACTGAAAAACACAATATAGAGGCTTTGTGAAAATATGACATCATCTCAAGTATTATATACATGTATCAGGGTAACCTGTCTCCTGAGGAGTCACAATCAATTAAAACATCATCATACATGAGCCGACAAGGCTGTCATTACATACGACATCCCAAAATATATATATACGCAAGCCGACAAGGCTGGCACTACGAATGGAAATGTCCCAAAATGTAAGACATATAGACACAACTGAACACATATGTCTACAGACCTCTAAGAGTATCATCAGTATCATATGGCGGGACAGGGCATGCCATACCCCTGAATAAACATATGTATACATCAAAAATGGTCTGTACCAAAAGTCAAGACTTCGGGACAAAGGAGCACTCCAAGATAGCTGAATAGGAATCCTAGGCTGGCGGATCACCGAAGCGAGTGTCTATATCTGCGGGTATGAAATACAGCCCCTCCCCCCAGAGAAAGGGGGTCAGTACAAGATATGTACAGAGTATATAAAGCATGAGATACCATAAGAAAGGTTATAACTGAAGTAGAGAGTTCAGGAGAAAAGTATGATAATCAAGAACTCACTATACCTATGCCTTATGAAACAAATTATGCATATCATTATCATATACCGTACCTATCCCATTATGGGACTCGATGCCATAATTGTATCATTATATACATATACCATACCCGGCCCTCTAGTAAGGGGCTTGGTGAATGAAGTTGTGTACACGTATACCGTACCCGACCTATTATAGGACTTGGTTCTTAATCATATCATTGCATCATCATATCATCATATAGTGTACCCGTCCCTCTAGCGAGGGACTCCATGGATAATGTAGTAAAGTGTGCATGATAACATACCCAGCTCGAAACTCGATGAAAGATGTAGCAACAGTATGAATGAGCAGAGTGGTGAGTAACCATATGCATTTAGATCATCATTTGAGACTCAATAGATAAGTAGACTAATTAATACTTGAGTACCAGGGCAATAGTCATGTTCAGTACTCTTTGAATGTCAATATGAACTATATAAAATAAAGCCTCAGGGATAATAGACACATATTAAGATAATGTAAGACAACTTATGAAAGTTAAGGACATTAATCATTATAGAGTCTTTAAGAATAGGGACTTTCACATACTAACTATTGTCCAACGTATAAAAGACTTAAGGGCAGTAGCTCAACTACTTTAAGAGTTTTAACGTCAAAAAGTGAATAAGAGTCATGAATCATACTCGAAACTTATGAATGGAATTACCCCAAAGCTCATATCATATATCACTTATATATAAGACATGCCAAAAGAAAGAAGGGATAGCTTCACATACCTTCAATGCTTATCCATAACACAATACATATACGCTGCCCGTAGTGTCAACCTATATTAAGACGTTAAGTGCTATGGTTAAGTTATGGAAAGGCATAAAATGTATTTTAATGTTAGTAATTTATTTCTAGACAATTGGGAAGCACTTCACCTATATCGCTCAATTTCCTCGCATTTACGCCAACTATACAACAACCAACATAGTAACAACCAAAGCTAGTCAAAACAAGATCCAAGGAAACTCCAAGACAGGCCACATACGTTTTTCATACGATATCTTATACACTGCTTTCTTATCGAATTAGTGATTCACATTAGCATTGACACAACAACAGTTTTAGCCCTTATACGCAAGAGAATTATCTTAATATTACGACAAGTCCTAAAGCATCCCGTCAATTACAATCAACACAACACAAGTCTTAATGACACTTAGTCCTCCAATCTTATAAGATCAACAACACAATACATATTCTTAATCCTTAATCCCTTGATTCAATAAGAACAACCCATTAGATCAATATAAATCCATTCTTAGTCATCAAATCCATGTACCTTCATCATTTATTCCATGAAAACAACAGTAACACCAATTTAAAACTAACTTATCATTGCTAGTCTAAAACAGCCTCACATACGGCCCAAGCAAAGTTTCAACACTAACACATAATTCTTGCATTCAATACCACATTCACCAATTCATACGCAGATCAATCATTTCTAAAACATAAAAAGGGAATGAAATCTTACCTTAAAAACAAAGCCCTTATCATCAAAATGTAACTTCTTCAAGAAAGGACATGTACGTAAATTGCCATGGATGTTATGATCTCCATCTTTTTCCTCCAATTGATCTTGAAATCCCTCAACTTAATTGTGTAGAAGGGGGAGGAAAGGAGCTGACCGAGAGCTCTCTCGGTGCTGCCATGGTTATGACTTCTTTCTCTCTACTTGGTGAAGATGAGAACTTTTCTCTTTAATTCATATTTGTTGAAGATAAATTCTGAAGTGTATGACTAATCTTAGTCATCAATTGAATTTATATAGGCTGCCTATACTAATGCCACATGTCCAACCATAATAACATGTGTCCCACTCAACCAAGCACTAATCAAATTCAGCCACATTCTGGTGGGGCCCACTTAGCTATCTAATTAAGTTAATTAATTATAATTAATCACTAATCCTCACTTAATTCCTTCCATAAGTTTGTAAGTAGTTGCATCACCTACTTGCCATTTTCATTTAAAATACAGCCCACATATTCTAAGTAGGTGCATCACCTGCTTGTTCTTTTAGTAGATTAGCAATTTGTCTTACCTTAAGAACCTATGTAATGCTTGCTACTTAAGCTAGACATGTAATCAAGTAGCTTACTTATGTAAGACATCCAAATTAGTAGCTTAAGCAAGTAGGTCGATTACTATGATAAATTATTTGGCCTCAAACCCTTTTTAAATCCCTCCAAACCTATTTCAAACCATCACCACTCACATAGAACTAGTCTATGAAAAATATGAGGTGTTACATCCTCCCCTCCTTAGGATCATTTGATAATGTCATGGATTACATGAAAGCTTTAGAGGAGCTTAAAAATGTCCTAATGTACAAAAGTACGGGATATAACATTACTGAAATACTAGGACATTGCCATTCTTTATCATCTGGGCAAATTTAATGTGGTAGTGGATTCCCTAAGTCGCAAGGCACCTAGTATGGGTAGTTAGGCTTTCCTTAAGGCGGATAAGAGGCCTTTGGCTTTGGAGGTTCAGTCATTGGCTAGGCAGTTGGTTTAACTTAATATTTCTACACATCATAGCATTTTGGCCTTTGTGGAGGCTAGGTCTACCTTGGTGGACTAGATTCGTGCACACCAGTTTAAGGATAACAAGTTGAGGGCCGAATCAAGTTGAGGGCCATTCGAGATAGAGTGTTGAGTGATGAAGCAAAATCAGCCTCTCTGGATCTAAAGGAAGTTTTGAAGATTAATGGATGCATTTATGTGCCCTAGGTTGGTGATTGGGTATGTATGATATTGGAAGAGGCTCATTGTTGCAAGTATTTAATTTACCCAGGAGTGGCAAAGATGTTTCATGACTTGAAACAACACTACTAGTGGTGTGGAAGGAAGAGGGACATTATTGATTTTATAGCTAGGTGACTAAATTACCAATAAATAAAGTATGAGCATCAGAAACTGGGTGGTCATATACAAGGGATACCCATTCTCGAGTGGAATTGGGAGCGTATTACTGTGGAGTTTGTGTCTGGATTACCTATAGCATTGGGTAAGTATGACTCTATTTGGGTAATTATGGATAAATTGACCAAATTAGCCCATTTTGTTTCGGTGAAGACTAGCTACACTACAGAGCAGTTAGCTAGGATTTATCTTTGTGAGATTGTTAGGTTACATAGTGTGCCTATCTCTATTATATCAGATTGGGGTTTAGTATTCACCTCTTACTTTTGAGGCATTGCAGCATGGTTTGGGTATGCGAATGGAGATGAGTTCAGCATTTCATCCCTAGACCGGTAGCCAGTCCAAGCAGACCATTCAAGTGTTGGAAGATATGATTAGGGCCTGTGTGATTAATTTTGGTGACCAACAGGACCAACACTTGCCTTTAGCAGAGTTTGCCTATAATAATAGTTATCAGTCCAGCATTCAGATGGCACCATTTAAGGCATTGTATGGTTGTAGGTACCGATCACTCATTGGGTGGTTTGATGTAGTGGTGATTGATACATTGGATACTGACTTACTCAGGGATGTTATGGAGTAGGTACGTTTGATTTAGGGTCGACTATTGACAGCTCAAAATCGTTAGAAGAGCTATGCCGATAGGAGGGTTCATCCCTTAGAGTTCATGGTGGGCGATTGTGTGTGGCTTAAAATATTGCTGATGAAGAGGGTGATGAGGTTCGGGAAAAAGGGCAAGCTTAGCCCGAGTTTTGTTCGCCCGTTCGAGATTTTGAGGAGAGTGAGTGGAGTAGCTTATGAGTTGGCCTTATCCCTTAGACTGTCAGTTGTCCATCCTGTGTTTCATGTCTCTATGCTTCGCAAGCATATACCAAATGAGTCCCATATGATTTCTTATGATGTGGTGGAGTAGGGTCTGAATTTGACTTATGAGGAGGAGCTGGTAGCTATCCTAGACAGGTAGCTTCGAAGGCTCAGAACTAAGGAGATCGCTTTGGTCAAGGTGCAGTGGCGACATCAGCCTATTGAAGAGGCAACTTGGGAGCTAGAGTCTGATATGCGGGCCCAGTAGCCTCAGGTTTTTGAAAATCCAGGTACTTTCCTTTATCTTATTTTCGAGGACAAACATCCTTTTTAGTGGTGCATGTTGTAATGACCTTGAGGGTCATTTTTGGAAATTTATGCGAAATTATCATATTATCCCTATCATTAGTGCCCTGACTATTTATTTGTTCAGATTATATGGTTGAACGTGTTAAAGTCTTAATAGTTAGTGAATTGGGCAAATTCTTGAATTTTATAGAGTTAAGAGGTGAAAAGTAGTTTTTGGGACCAATCAGAGCTATTGGTCTCGGAATGGGATTTCATCAGTTCCATTAGCTCTGGAATATGGAAATTGGTCTGGGGGGTCATCCGAATCAGCTTTGGGGTTGATATGTGAAATTGAGGTCTCAAGTTGAAAAGTTAGTTTTAAATGAGTTAAGTTTGACTTTGTTAAACAATTCGAGTTTAGAGACTTAAATTGTATTTTTGATGGTTTTAATGATTTTGAAGGGGGATTTTAATGCTGGGAATGACCTTGTTGTAATATTTAAGGGTTCTGAGGGTATTTTGGATATTTCAAGTGTTGAAACTAGTTTAGTTATGACTTATAGGGTTTTGGGTCAAATAGACCTCAAATTCGAACTCTAATAGTTCCATTGAGTTCAAAATATCGAATTTAGTAGGAGTACATATAAGGTTTGTGTATATGATATTTCAAATGAATTTTGAGGGTCCAATCAGAGAATGTGAGTTTGGAATTTTACTGGTTTCTGGTGAAGGCATTCTTGTTTATCGTGACCGCGACATTAGGCCACGCAATCGTGATAAATTAGATAAAAGATATTCATGATTGTTAGGGGTGGTTCGCGATCGTGATAGGTTATTCCATACCGTTTCTTTCATAATCGCGAGAGTTAGTGGCTCACGATCGCAATGCACAATTCTCGCTTGAACAGTGTTCAACTTCGGGAGAAATCCCATTTTCACCATTTTTGAATTCTTAAGGTTCTTGAGGAGATTTTGAGAAGAGGTTTTCGAGTAAAATTGTTGGGTAAGTGATTTCTAACCTAAAATTTTCCTTTTCCATTAATTATTTGATGATTTTAACTCCTAAATTTTAGTTTCAAACCCCAAAAACCTCCTGTTCTTCCCTAATTCGAATTTATGGAAATTGGTGACTTCTAACTCGTTTTGTACTCTAATTATATGGACTTTTCAACCATGAGCTTCTTATTACTAGTAGAACGTGATTGTTTAATAAAATTCCAAATTTAACCTTTTTTGAGATTAATCAATTTTTGGACTATTTTACCCCCAATTCTAAAGCCTAGGAATATGGCTGTCATTAGACTCCTTATGACACATATATTTCATCCTTGATAGTGGGTTATAATTTCGGGTGTTGAATTCAAAGATTGATCGTCCGATAGTGTGTTCGAGGGCGGTTTCGACAATTAAGGTACGTTTGGCTATCCTTCTTGGGATTGAGTTGGGCTAATTAGTTAAATGCTATGTTCTATACTTTGGGATGGGGTCTTAGTGTAGTTTAGGAATGATAATTAATATTTATGATGCCCGTGTGGGGGCTACTATGTGTTGTGTAGCCATTGTGGGGGCCTTGAATGACATTTTATCTGTGATTGGGACTGTGTAATGTATGACATGACTGAGTAGAGATGTGAAGGGATTAATTGACTTGTAATGCATTGTTGAGTTGAGGGTTTTGAACATGCATGAGTAATGAGATATTGTCAAGAAAGGGGTAAACACTTAAATTGATGTAGTTTCTTTCTATTACTGTCTATTAAGGGTGAATATCATGCTTAGGTTAAGTTTTGAGAACTTTGAACCTTGTACTACATATTGAGTTGAATATTACCTCCATGTCTTATATATTGTGATTGCATTCATTCTCATTCACACTATCATTGATCATTGGGAAGTTGAGAATTGTGGGAATTCTTTTAAGAAAGAAACTGTGACATCTTTTGTATCTTTGATCACAAATAGGTTGCAAGCGGATGAGATATTAGTATCATGAGTCCTTCGCCACGAGTTGGGTGGCGAGGTAGTTGATACATTGATATTGTGAAGAGGTATATGGACTCTGAGACCCCTATTGGTCCTTCTTGGTAGCACGGCTCGGCAGGTGTATACGATAGGTTGTGCGATAGCCTTAATCCCATCATACCATCATATCATTGCATCATAACAATGCATTGCATTGCATTGATATCTGTGATATTTGATCTATCTGTTTAACTGTGATATTGAACTTTATTTATATGATTACTTTTATCGCTCCGTTTTATATAAATTTGCAGCAGCGTAGCTGGAGTGAAACTTTTCTGTATGTAGATGGAAGCGTTCCCTAGTTTATTTTATAGTTTTTAATTAATTTCTTATACTCAATCGGTTAAACCTACTAAGTGTATGTGGATTGTACTCATCCCTACTTATGTGTCCCTTTTTTAATGCAGATCCTAGTCAGGGTATCCCGCTTGGTGGTTGATCTTCTTCTGTCGCGAAGATTTTATCATTCAGATTAGTGGTGAGGTTTTGGAATTCAGATCGCCATCAGTTCTAGCTTTTATTTTTAGTCTTTACTACCATTTAAAGACTTATGATGTATATCAGACTCAATCATTGTACTAGATGCTCTTACACTTATGATTCCAAGTTTTGAGAATAATTTTGTTGTTGTTGTCCTTTTATTATATTTAATTGTGGTCTGACTTCCCTTTGGGAGTTCCGTATAGTTTTACTTTTCGATTTACATATCGAGATCGGGTTTGAGATGTGTTTCATCATAACCCCAACTTTTGGGTTGTGACACAGTTATTACACAATATTTTATAAAAACTAAACCCTACATATTAGGAATAAGTCTATGTTCTTATTTGAATATCAGAGTAGAGTATCAAGAACGAAGAAAAAGATATGACATGTTTTAGATTAATGGATTTGTCCCCTTTAGAATAATTGGTTTTTTAGTTGGGTCAGGTGTTTCTTTTTAGGTGAATCAGGGTTTGGGTTGGATTAAATTAGTTTTAGTTGATTAATTTTTTTAATGAACTAAATCGAGCCATGTATTAAATGAGAAGACTAATTAATTAAAGCTAATATGGCTGTTTATAATTAAAGGTATAAAAGAGCCACAAAGGTTTATCCCATGGGCATTTCGTGGCCGATAGATTAACGAAGGGTATTTTTGTACTAATTTCAGTAGTGTAAGGATAGTTTAGGTCCTTCTCTGCTTTTTTTAATCAAAAATTTTAAAACAATAACGTAAAGATGGAATAAACCAAAAGGGTAAAAGCGTGGGGCCATCACGCCTTTCAATAAAAAATTTAGCGGTTTTTAAGTTTTTTATTGAAATGTGTGTATGGGGACATGCTTTGTAAGACGTATAGGGTCCCATACCTTTCATTTCAATACATTTCCTCTAGATAGATGTAAATACTGATACTTCACAAACAAAACCAAGATAGCTAGAATGGACTAAATAATAATTAAGCATTATAAACATTAAAGGTAGAGAACAAGCGAAATCCACAAATGATGCATAACAGAGAGAGCGGCTTATGACTAAGGATTTTTTATTTTTTTGTTGAAACTAAGGAAATATTAACAAGAAAAATAAACATAGCCAGTTGGTTGAACCAGAACAAGTGATTACATATTTACATCAAAGAAACAGATACATCAGTAAAAAGAGTGATCCATAGACCATCAATCAGTTAAAACTACTCAAAAATGAAAACCAATGGCTTTTTGGAGGAAAGTTTTGAGTTGTTCAGTTTGGAGGATTTATTGATAGCTTTGGCAGAGGTTTTGGGAAAAGGGTTTATTGGAACTATTTTTTTTGTGGGAATAAATGTGAAATATTACTATAGACAAATCAAACAATTACACCTAAAGAGCACCTAATAACTATTAGATATATATCCTATATTGATTGCATATTATTTTAATTCATTATTTACAAATTTAGTTTTCATATTCTTAGCTTATTCATAACTGTAAAGATCCCCATTCATTTTGACTGATTGTATTGATTTTCTTCCTGATCCTTGTAGATCCACTCTCTTGTATAAATACCCCACTCATTATAAATAAAAAATAAGAATTTATTTCTTCAGTAAACTACTTTATGGTATCAGAGCTATTCCGATTCACAGTCAAATCATTTTTTGGGTAGAAATTATTTTTTTCTTAGCAGCCCTGGCTCCTTCAAATAGCACCTCTGATTCACTCCCAAACCTGACAAATGAAACCACTCCTCTAACAACATCATCTCCTTGAACAATAATGACCGACTTATCTCAATCAACTCCCCAAACCCATTGAAACTCATCACCACCAACTACCAATCTTTGAAATATCATTGGGAAACATCGCTTACAGCCTATGATTTTCTTTAGTTTATAAATAAATCACCATCCACCACCTACCAGAGTTATCTCTATCTATAAACAACAAGACCACTGTCTCATTAGAAGTGTCATGGTTACATCAATTTCACCAAAAATTATACCCTTTGTTACTGATGATAAAACTTTCTATCCACTTTGGCAAAATCTTGACACGACTTATGCAAAGCCATCACGTGCTCGTATAATGAGTTTGAGAGAAGACTTGAATACTATTCAAAAGGGATATCTCTTTGTTACTGTTTATTTGTAGAAAATCAAAGAGATTTGCACCAAACTTGCTTCAGTTAGTGTTCACTTCTCCGCTGATGAAGTTTTTCTTCATGTTGTACATGGCCTTCCTTTCGAGTATGATAGCATTGCATCTGCACTTCGTGCTTATAAAATAGTCATAACCTTTCAAGAGCTTTATGTCAAGTTAACTGAATTTGAAGCTCATTTGACTCATCGGACATCCCCGATTGTGGCGCCAATCATGGCAAACTTTGCTTCTAAACCTCTCGCATTCATCAACTGAAATTCTAATCAAAATACCAATACCTCACCTTCCAATTAAAGGAATTTCCCTCCTTCCAATCAGAATGGAAATGGCGGTAATCAAGGAGGCCATTCTGGCGGCCAAATTAATCAACCCAGGGTCACTTGTCAACTATGAGACAAACCTGACCATCATGTGAAGCAATGCAGGAAACTACTTTCCATTTTATCTGCTATCACAAGTACTAGATCCATTGGTCTTTCTAGGAATTTCAACTGATCTAATGATCAGCAGCCCAAAGCTAACTTTGCCGTACAATCCATTAATGCTGATCCAAATTGACTTATCGATGTTGGTGCCTCTCACCATGTTACCCAAGACTTATAAAACTTTCCTCTTCACTCTAAATATGATGGCGGTAAGGATTTCATGCTTGGTGATGGTAAATCTCATAAGATTACCCATACAGGATCTACTCTTCTTTCCTCTTTCTCTACCTCTCTCAATTAACTAATGTTTTATGTGTGCCTCGTATGTAAAAGAATCTTATCTCTATTTATAAATTATATAGTGATAATCATGTTTTGGTTGACTTCTCACCTTACGCATTTGTTGTGAAGGATTATTATACGGGACACCCCTGGTAGCAGGGAAGCTTAAGGCCGGTGTATATCCATGGCCTTCTAAGTCTTCTCTCCAAGCTATTTCTAATGCTCAAATCAACACCACTTCCACCACCATCTCTCCCAACTGGCATCGATGTCTCGTACATCCCTCCACTCCTACTCTTTATCATATTTTGAAGCTTTTGAATATTTCCTCGTCTTTAGAGAATTTTGTTTTTTGCAATTCTTGTAAATGCAATAAAATGCATGACTCCCTTTTATGACTCCTTGATACAAAGTTCTGCTCCTTTAGAATATATTTATTCGGATGTTTGGGGTTCTTCACAAGAAGTTTTTATTTATGATTTTCAATATTATTTAATATTTTTGGATCATTATATGAAATATATCTGGCTATTTTCTCTAAGGAGAAAATCTGATGTTACAATTGTGTTTCCAAAATTCAAACGAACTTTGGAGGAATTATTTCAAAATCCCATTATATGTTTTTCCTCTGACAATGGCGGGAAATTTCTTCATCTCCTTTCATTCTTTGAAGAGAATGGGTTATCCCACTTTCTCACTCCTCCCTACATACCTGAACACAATGCCACTACCGAGCATCGTCATTGCCATGTTGTGGAGATAGGTATCATATTATTACACAATGTCAATCTTCCTCTAAGGTTTTGGTATGATGCTTTTATTAGTGCTGCCTACTTAATCAGCAGGTTGCCCACTCGAACTTTAGATGAAGATTCACTTTATTTCAGATTATATGGTACTCTAGCAAACTACAACAAATTTCATGTCTTTGGTTGTTTATGTTATCCATGATTACGTCCTTATAATCAGAATAAATTACAACCTCGCTCTACTCCTTGTATTTTCCTAAGCTATTCACAAAATTAGAGTGTTATTAGTGTTATGATCCTGTAAATTCTCGCCTTTATTTATCTCGTCATACTGATTTTATAGAACACTCTTTTCCTTATATGTCTCTTGAGAAGTAAACCCCAAAATGGCATTGTTGACTCTTGGGTTCCCAACCACTTTGTCATCCTCTTACACGTAACCAACCTTTATCTATCACCTTTTCTACGACCTCTACTACATCACCTCTTGGTCCCACATCTTCTAGCAGTGCACCTGATAATACTTTTTCATCAAACAAAACTAGAAATTCATCCAATCACCACTCAGATATGTCTCTTTCTCCTTCATCATCCTCTGTTAGTTCTACCTCTTTTGACTCCTCCTTAACGTAATACAAATGAGTAAGATCAAAATTTGACTATTCAACCCTCTCATCTCATCTCATGACTACTTGGTCAAAGAATAACATTCATAAACCCGTTTAGAAGTTGTGTCTAAGTACAACCATTCATTATTATGCCAATCTCAATGTATCTCATATCTCAGCATTAACCAAACCATCCTAATTATCTCTAACAACCAAAAGCTCCACCAAGTCAAAATAATCTTCTTCCCTACCCAAGCTAATAGAACCTCACACTATTCGTCAAGCTTTAAAAGATCCAAATTGGTGTGCTGCTATGAATTTTGAGATTTTAGCATTGCAAAGTCAAGACACTTGGTCTCTTGTGCCATCTGTCCCTCATGTCAAACCGATGGGCTCTAAATGGGTATTTTGTGTTAAATATAATTCAAATGGCAGCATTGGACGTTATAAAGATCGATTGGTTGCTAAATGCTATCTTCAATGGCCTGGTGTGGATTATTTTGAGACCTACTCACCAGTTGTTAAACGTACTACCATCAAAGTTATTCTTTCTCTCGCGGTCTTTAAAGATTGGCCGCTTACGCAATAGGATGTCAATAATGCATTTCTACATGGGCATTTATCAAAAGAAGTGTACATGTCTCAGCCACCTAGATTTATCAATGAGAAGTTTCTCAACAATATCCGTCAATTACACAAGGCTATCTATGGCTTGAAGCAGGCTCCACGCGTCTGGTATAATGAAATGAAAGCATATCTTTTGTCTCTTCGTTTTCATCATTCTCAGTATGATCATTGCCTTTTCATATATGCAATATTTGGATTGATCATCTATCTAGTTTTCTATGTTGATGATCTCATAATTACTGGCAATCAATCTTACTATGTTGAAGAATTTACAAAACAACTTGGTACTCGATTTTCCATAAAAGATCTTAGTGATCTGAATCTTTTTTGGGTGTTAAAGTTATTCGTTCACCTACTGATCTATTTCTTAACCAATAGAAATATGTAAGTGATATACTTGAAAGAACTAACATGACAAATGCAAAACCAGTTAGGACACCTACCTCCTGTGGTTTATGCCTGGGTTCTAAAAATGGTTTTTCTCTTGATTATCCAACACAATAAAAGAATGTAGTTAGAAGCTTACAATATTTGATGTTTACTCATCCAGGTGTTGCTTTTATAGTCAACAAGTTGTCCCAGTTTACAAGCTGTCCCACGATAACTCATTGGACTAGGTCAAAACGTATCTTGCATTATCTAGCTGGGACATCAGACCATTGTCTATTTCTTCGAAAAATCTCCTCTCTCTCTTCATGCCTTTTCTGACTTTGATTGGGCTGGTGATTGTGATGATTGCTCTTTTGCTACAGCCTATGTTGTGTTTCTTGAATGTCATCTAGTCTTATGGAGTTTTAAGAAATGAAGAACGGTAGCTCGTTCTTCGATGAAGGCAGAATACAGGGTCATTTCTTCTACCACTGCTGAACTTTGTTGGGTGTGTAATCTTCTCAAAAAGTTATCTTTTACTCCCACTAAAACACCAATCATCTACTACGATAATCTTGGTGCTACATATATTTGTGTTAACCCTGTGTTCCACTCTCACAAGAAGCACATTGAACTTGATTATCATTTTGTTAGTAAATTAGTCCAGCAAGGTATTCTTCGGGTTTCTCATATTTCATCGAAGGAACAACTAGCTGATATGCTTACAAAATCTCTTCCAAGTGAATCTTTTGAGTTGTTACGTTCCAAGATTGGAATCTCTGATCGACCTACTATCTTGTGGGGGCATATTAGAGATATATCCTAGATTGATTGCATATTATTTTCATTCCTTATTTATAGATTTAGTTCTTAGATTTTTAGCTTATTCATAACTGTAAAGATCCTCATTCATTTTGACTGATTGAATTGATTTTCTTCCTGATCTTTTTGGATCCACCCTCTTGTATAAATACCACTCATTATTAATTAAAAAATAAGAACTTATCTTTTCAGTAAACTACTATAATAACCATACCCACCTTCTAGAAAGAGTGATATGATTAAGTGAGTGTCTAGATTGACTTATTTTAATTGATTTTTTACTTTTAAACTTTTTTTTTAGTTTTGAAAGTATTTGGAGAATATAAAAAGTGTTTTTCAACATTTTTTTCAAGGTTGAAAAGGTGAAACAAGAAAAAGCTAAAAGTCAAAACTTGGGTATCCCCAACTTATGGCTTTTAGCTATTATCTTATAAGCCGCTTTAAGAAAAGTCTATCATTACACAAACGTTGAATAAAAAATGACATTTAACATCTTTCGTCGACCCATGTACTGCTGCTATTCTTTATATAACTTCTTTCCTAATTTGTGACACTATAAACTACTATTTACCACTTCATTTTTCCTTGCACGCCATATGTGGTAAATAGTAGCCCCCCATATTGTAACCAACAACTTCCTTGTTGAATTGTCTCCACCTCTTGTTTTTAAGCCATTCCACGTAGCTCCCATTTCCCTATTGAGGAGTGGATAAAGTAATGTTTTCTTTTACTTCTTTAGTCCAAGTGCAATTAGTAAATACATGCTCATGTGTTTCAGTAGCCAAACCATTGCATAAGCAGCAGATAGTATCATCTACTTAGATATTTATCCACACCATCCTATCCTTAGGTATTAATTTGCATTGAGCTAGCGCTACTAGACACAAAATGATTCTATGTTTTGGTTGCATAATTGTGGTCCACATATAGTCAGCTACAAGTGCTCTAGTGAGGATGCCTTTTCATAGAGTGTGTAAGATTCAGAGTCAACAAATAGTGATCATTCAGATACCATATCAATTTTAAGTGCATTCAAACTCTTCTGCAGTCCAATGGAGGGTCGTGTGTCCAGATATCAGGTTGGTTCTTTATATAGCTAGAGACCATGAACCCATCTGACCCATAGTAAGTCCTTCTTTAAAACCCAGTTACCTCAATAACTTTTCCACAAAAGCCATATTCAAGCATTTCCTACTTTTAATGTTGAGTCCGTCATATTTCTTTGGAACACATACTTTGTCTGATGCTACCAATACAGCTTTAATTTCCTCTTTTCAGTGGAGATTCACCATAGATAACTCCTACATTTTTTATCTACTTCCTTCAGAATGCTCTGAGGTAGAATAAAAACAACCCCTAAAAATTTGAATATAGAAAACAATACAGCATTTATCACTTTTAATCTATCGGCATATAATAAGTTTTTAGAGTGATCTTATTAGTAAGTTTCTCCACAAATTAGTAACATTCCAACTTACTCCACTTCTTAGAGGATAACTGTCACGATCCTGACCCATCGTGACTGGCACCCACACTAACCCTATGGTGGGAGAACCATTTTCAACAGCCCAACAATTAGCAAATGTAGTAGATAAATTAGATAAGGATATGGAAGCGGTCTTAATTAAAGATATAAGTCTAAGTCCCCATAAACTCAAGAAAGTATAGTCAACAACTTAAACATATATGTGGAAATTACTCCTAGAAACTGAAAGTCGAACGTACTAAAACTCTAACAACATCGACTCTAAGACAAGGGAATGCAATCCCAAAAAAAAACATAGTCATGAACTAAACTCATGTTTGAATCTAAGTCGTGGAAAAAGGACTAGAATAAAAGACAGAGAGTCCACGACATCCTAAAAGAATAGCTCATCCTTGAACTCGAACACAATCACTCCTCTAGGCGAGGCCTCTCTGCAACCGGCTGAATATGCCCTGTATTCAATAAAGAAGACCAAGTGTAGTATCAGTACACAAAAATAATAGTGTACTGGTAGAATCACGCGGCTAGCCAGTCAGCGAGTCATGGACAAGTAAACTCAATATAATAAGCACATATATATAGAATAATTTAACCATTTCATCCTAAATAATAATAAGCAAGATCATAGTTCAACTACTTCAATATCTGGTAACTTCATATAAGTGTCCTCTCATGGGAATTATAAACACTGAACTCATATTGGAACGTGACACCCAATCTAATATTTGTGTCGGAATATGACACCCGATCCAAATGTGTGTCAGAATGTGACACCTAATCCAATTATATGTCGGAATATGATACCCATCCAAACATACAAGTAATCCTAATTCACCACCATAGTCAACATTAAATCACCAAGAATAGGTTCATCACAAAACAGGCTAGTAAATAACCATTTCATACAATTTGTAGCATCATTCCCAATTCATATACACATATGCATACTATGAAGTAATTTAGCAAGTACATGAAACCCATATAGGAAACAAAATTATCACCTACCTTGCATTCGAGCTTCAACCACTCTAAGATGTAAGAGCTTTCCTTTTTTAGGCTCGTTCCGCTTGTTCTTGTCCTAAAAATAGTAAATACATGCAAAGAATCAGCACAATGGTCTACCTTAGTCGAATTATAGTATAATTCCCCTCTTAGACCAACCCATGATCCTAAACCCTACCTAGGGCTAATTTCCACCATTACCCACAGGCCAAAAAGCTCCCACAATGACCACCTATCCTAGTTTATGGGTCTTAGAAATCGAATAATGAGTTTAAGGAGTAGAAATCTTACCTTAAGTGTGGAAATCCATGGGAAAAAATAAAAATTGCCCTGGGTCGCCTCCTAATGTCTTAAGAATAATTTTTGCAGAATAATATTGTTCTGGGGTTTTTCACCATCTTTAAGTCGCGACTGTCCCGCCACAGAGGGACCATCCTACTCTAGCGGGATAGATAGAGATAGTGAGCTTGGGACTTGAGCTCCAAACCCCCATTTTACAACACATACACATCCCATGGCATCTTAAATCATGTCTTTCATGACAACTCCAATTCCGGAAGTTTTACTCATTCGAATATGATTCTGCGAAACTACAAATACTCTATATCATCTTGGCTATCAACTGACTAAATTAGATGTAATACCCCCAGAAGTTTTCACTAAGATTCAAACATTTCTTCACGTGAGTGTAGACTCGGACCGGGGGACTTGTAATTTTACACATGAGTTAGGATCAATTCCTAAGTAATTGGAGTGTGTTAGATGTGTTTAGGGGTCATAAGGGATCTCTAATACCAAGTCGAGTCCAAAGAACTCCAATCGATTAAGTCTTTGGGTGAGTTAGTATTAGGATCAAATTCAAATGACCATATTTCCTGGAATATAATGAACTGGGTGGACCAAGACCTATTAAATTAAAGGTCGTCGGGTCTTCTTTCCAACGCCACCAAGAAGGTAATTTTTGGCGTTTGGAGTCAAAAGATATGATGATCCTAAGACGGACAGGTACTATAGGAATTTCAGGTCTGGGTTGTGACTGCAGGAAACCTGGGCTTGGGGCCGCAGTGGTGCGATGCGCCACTATCGCGCCAGGAATAAGCCTCAGTAGTTTGGTCCCTGGCGCGACGCGCCACTAGGAGATGTACAGGGTTTTCAAGCCTATTTTCCAAAACCTAGAAAACTTGGGCTTGGCGCTGTAAGGGCGCGACGCGCCACTATCGCGCCATAAAACAACCTCAGTAGTTTAGTCCTTGGCGCGATGTGCCACTATCAGATGTGCAGCTTTTAAGCCTAAATTCGACTTGGCACCGCTGTGGCGCGATGTGCCACTATAGCGCCAAGAGTAGTTTTAGCCTGTTTTCCAGATTTTTGAGAAAGGGCAATTTGGGTATTTCCCTAAATTATATATATACTATCCTTGGACGTTTTGGGGACCATTTTTCAGTCCCCCTCTCTCTCTCTAAAAGCCCTAATATTTTCCCTTTCTTCTTCTTCTTCTTCTTCTCCAAATCCTTCTCCAACAAAGGGTGCCATCAAGAGTTTCAAGGATTCAAGTCTCCCATTAAAGACCCAACATCAAGATTTCTTCAAAGTCTTAAAACAAGGTATGTAAGGCTAACCTAAAATATGGATTGAGTTCTTCCATATGCCCATAGATGTGTTGGATAGGAGTTATGAAAGAGTTGAACCTTCTAAGAAGGTTTTCTTGAAAGTTTTCCTAAACTATAGAATGTTTTTAGATAATATTGGTTGATTGATGTTTTTATATTACTTGAGTTACTAAATAGTTATCTTTCATAAATATTGACTACAAATGGATCTTGGTATATAGAATTATAGGTATTGACGATATTCTTGAGTTGAGTTTGTTGAGAGTATGGATTCATATTTCATTCACATGAATCCAAGATGATATTTCTTTGTCATAATTATCTTGAGGTTGAGGTGGATGGTTTTGTGTATATAGGTATTGATTAGAAAGAAAAGAATGAATTGGATAGTTAAGAATGTCCTTTTGCTTCCATAAATTGAACATAGGACTAAAATAAAGATTTTGGAGTAGATGTTTGACGATTGATGTGATGATGATATTTGAAAATGATGTGATGATAATGTTTCATGATAATAATGATGATGTGATAATAAGGTTTGATGATGACGTTGATGTGATGATGATGTTTGATGACGATGTGAATAATGGTATTTGACGATGATGTGAATAAAGAGGTTATGTTGATGAGAATGTTGTGTGATGAAGTGGATTGGAGTCTAATGTGATTTTGTGGTATGTAATGTGCATAATTTGAGTTGATTGGAGTCTTATGAATATTTTGAAAATAAATAATCTTTTGAGAAAGAGTTTTAAATAAATATTTTGTGAATATTTTTGCATAAACTATTTATACACTATTTTGAGTTTAAAGAGTAATTATTTTCATCTATGATTTAAAAAGAGTTTAAGCACGAGTTGAGTTTGAGGAGTATTTTAATTATTTTTGAACACGAGTATTTTGAGTATAAATGAGTTGAGCATATTTACTTTAAAATGTCAATTTTTGAGATTGTATAAATTTTAAAGAGAAGAGTTTGATGATTTGAGATGAGTCGATTTGAAAGAAGGTCCAATGAGGCCAGATTTGATTTGAGTTTTGAAAAGAGTCCAATGAGACTAAATGAGTTGATTTGAAAGAGTCTAATAAGACTAAATGAGTATTTTGATTATTTTACTCACTTGATAGATATGAGCATATTGAGTCTTGGGAGGAGTATCGAGCACCGAATTGGGTAAGAGTATAGTCCATACTTGAACCAATAAACTACGTCGCCGAACTTAGGAGAGGATTGAACCGTTAAAGTCGGATGCTTCCTAAATTACTGTCCTGACATGATAGGACTTGGTTGGATTGGATCCATGATTGGTTGATTCGTTCATACCCTGGCAAAGTATGAACGGATGCGGTAATAATGTCGGCTTGTTGTACTATCACTCGCTCATATGGTGATAGTTGTCGGTTAGAGAAACTTCCAATTGAATGGATTGTGCTTGATATGATTGGCTTGATTGTGATTGGAGATGATTGAGTTGAATTGTAAAACATTGCATAGTTTAATTTGCATATTCATTTGAGTTGAGTCCTTTGAGTTGATTGTTGAATTGATTGTTGAGCTGATTGTGAATGATTGGATTGGAGTAGGTGATATATGATCGGATAGTGTAGGATTGGATTGGATTAAATATAATGAGGTGTGATTGGGTTGAATAAAGTGGTATTTGATTTGATGGAATCGAATTGTAAATGATTTGATTGAACTGTGTTATGCATGATTGGATTGGATTGTACGGTATATGATTAGTCTCTGTCTAAAACTGTATTCTTACTTTAGACTTATGACGCCTTATTTGAGTCTCTCTTATCTTTCTGACTTGAGATATTTGGACCGATGATATTCTTCCCTGAGGTATGTTTTATTCTGCCATATTACATACTTATACATTCCAGGTACTGACGTCCATTTAGACCTGCATCATTTCATGATGCAGAGACAGGTCTAAGAGATCGTCAATAGAAGCACCATTGAGGATCTATACACACTCAGCGTATTGGTGAGTCCTCACTTTCATCCGGAGGACACCGCTTATATCATTCTTGCATCGAGTTAGCCCTTTTCATTTTGATTTGAGGTAGCCATGAATATGTCATTGGCACCAATTAGATAGTAGTGATAGAGGCTTCATAGACTAGATAGTGAAGGGTCGATTGAGTATTTCTTTCCTTAAATTATTCTTGTCAAACTATTTTTAAATGACAAATATTAGAGTTGATTTGTTGGCCCATGGACTTTATTCTTTGAGTTAGATTGATGTTTTGAGTTGCCCACCGAATATTCTCTTTATTTTTGTCTTCCGCTGATTGAATAAATGAACGGATGTGTGATCAGGCTATGTGGTTCGCTTGGGAGCCAGAAATGGTTCTTGAGTGCCGATTACGTCTAGGGTACCCTCTCGGGGCGTGACATTAGATTACCAATTCGATCCTCCAGCTATCACAAGGTCACCCCAAACCTAGCCTGGCTCAGAATTCATCCAAGACTAGCTTAGGCTCAAATTTTGTGAAGTTACTACCCAAAATTTTCTGACCCAAATTCCTTCTCCATTGGCCTATTCATAACGACTAGGACAGATAGTAACAATAGATACCAATTTACCCATCACTCATCCCCGAGTAACCATGTAACAACCAAGAAATGTTTTCGCAAAGACTCGAATATTTCTTCACGTGTGTGTAGGCTCGAACCAAAGGACTTGTAATTTTATATATGAGTTAGGATTAATTCCTAAGTGTTTGAAGGGTATTAGATATGTTTTAGGTTCATAAGACATCTCTAACACCAAGTCGAGTCCAAAGAATTCCAATCAATTAAGTTTTCACATGAGTTAGTATAAGGGTCACCTTCAAATGACCATATCCCTTTGAATATAATGAACTGGGTGGCCCACAACCTACCAAATTAAATTTCATTGAATCTTCTTTCCAATGCCACAAAGATTTTAATTTTTGGAGTTTGGAGTCAAAAGTTATGACCCTTTCTCTAAAGACTAGTACTGTAGGAATTTTAGGCCTGGACTCTAACTCCAGAAAATTTAGGCTTGGCGCTGCAAGGGCGCGACGTGCCACTATAGTGCCAGAAAACAGCCTCAGTACTTTGGTCCTTAGCGCGATGCGCCACTATTAGGTGTGCAGGGTTTTTAAGCTCATTTTCCAGAACCCAGAAAATTTAGGCTTGGCGTTGTAAGGGCGCGACGCGCCACTATAGTGCCAGAAAACAACCTCAGTAGTTTGGTCCTTGGTGCGACGCACCACTATTAGGTCGTAGGGTTTTTAAGCCTATTTTGACTTGGCGCTGCAGTGGAGCGGCGCGCCACTATAGCGCCAGGTGAGTTTTAGCTCTTTTTTTTCAGATTTTTGAGAAAGGGAAAATTGGACTTTCTCCCTAATTATATATACTCTAGCCTTGAACGATTTAGACCATTTTTTTCAGTCTTGTGACTCTCTCTAAAAATCCCTAATCTTCATTCTCTTCTCTTCCAAACATCTCAAACAAGATTTGCCCTCAAAAGCTCAAGGATTCAAGATCTTCAAGTCAAGTCTTGGTTTTTGGTGGAGTGATATTCAAGCAAGGTATGTAAGGCTAACCTAAAATATGGAATGAGTTCTTTCATATGCCCATAGATGTGTTAGATAGAAGTTGTGAAAGATTTGAACCTTCTATGAAGATTTTCTTGAAATTTCCTAAACTATAGAATATTACTAAAATGTGTTAATGATGTTCTTGAGTTGACTTTGTTAAGAGTATGGATTTATGTATTCATTCACACGAACCCAAGATGAGATTTCTTTTTGGTCATAATTTATCTTGAGGATGAGATTGATGGTTTTTTATGTATAATAAAAATAATATTATTTTTCATAGTGAAATGAGGTATTCTTTTACATGAGTTTGATGAAATTAATTTTTAGTTATATGAGAATTTTGGGATAGTTATGAATGTGAAGGGTATAAAAGAAATGAAACCTTGGTAGAGCTAGAATGTCACTTTTGTTTCTATAAAGGAAATATAGAATTTAGTAAGAATTTTGGAGCAAGATGTTTGATAATGATGTGAATGATGATGTTTGATAATAATGTGAATGATGATGTTTGATAATGATGTGAATAATGATGTTTGATGATGGTTTGAATAATGACGTGAATGGTGGTTATTTAACATATGTAGAATGATTGATGAAGAGGTTATGTTGATGAGAATCTTGTGTGATGAAGTGGATTGGAGTTTAATGTGATTATATGATATGTGATTTGTATAATTTGATTTGATTGGAGTCTTATGAACATTTTAAAAATAAATGATCTTTTGAGAAGGAGTTTTAAATAAATGATTTGTGAATATTTTGCATAAACTATTTATACACTATTTGAGTTTAAAGAATGATTATTTTCATCTATGACTTAAAAAGAGTTTAAGCATGAGTTGAGTTTGAGAAGTCTTTTAATTATCTTTGAACATGAGTATTTTGAGTATAAACAAGTTGAGTATTTTTACATAAAAATGTCTATTTTGAGTTTGAGTTGAGGAGTTGAAATTATGTTTTAAATGCATCTAATATTTTCAGCATTCATTGAGTTGAGATGGTATCGAAATCAGAAAGAAGAGTTTGATGATTGAAATGAGTTGATTGTGAAAGAAGGTCCAATGAGACCAGATGGATTGAGTTTTGAAAAGAGTCCAACGAGACTAAATGAGTTGATTTGAAACTAAGTCCTAAAAGACTAAATGAGTATTTTGAATATTTTACTCACTTGATAGATATGTGCATATTGAGTCTTGGGAGGAGTATCGAGCACCGAATTGGATAAGAGTATAGTCCATACTCGAATCCCATAAACTATGCCGCCAACGTAGTAAGGGATTGGACCGTTAAAGTCGGATGTTTCCCATGGGATCGAACCGTTAAAGTCAGATGTTTCCCATGGGATCGAACCGTTAAAGTCAGATGTTTCCCATTTTATTGTCCTGAAATGATAGGACTTGACTGATCGATGAAATCCATGATTAGTTGATTCATTCATGCCCTGGCAAGGTATGGACGGACGTGGCAACGACGTGGCTCATTATGTATTACCTACTTATAGGTGGTGGGATTGTTGTCGGTTAGAGAAACTCCCAATTGAATGGATTGTGCTTGATATGATTGATTTGATTGTAATTGTAAATGATTAGGTTGAATTATAAAACATTGCATAATTTAATTTGCATATCTATTTAGCTGAGTCATTTGACTTTATGGTGGAGGTGATTGCATATGATTGGATTGGATTGGATGATATATGATTGGATTGTGTATGATTGGATTGGATTAGGTGATATGTGATGGATTGAATTAAATGATATATGATTGGATAGTGTACGATTGGATTGGATTAAATAGAATGATGTGTGATTGGGTTGAATAGAGTGGTATGTGATTGGATGGGATCGAATTGTAAATGATTTGATTAAACTGTATTGTACATGATTGGATTGGATTGTATGGTATATGATTGGTCTTTGTCTAAAAATGTATTCTTACTTTGGACTTATGACACTTTGATTGAGTCTCTCTTATCTTTCTGATTTGAGATATTTGAACCAGCGTTATTCTTCCTTGAGGTATGTTTCATTCTGCCATATTACATATACATTCCATATACTGACGTCCATTTAGGCCTGCATCATGAAATGATGCAGAGACAGGTTTAAGAGATCGTCAATAGGAGCACCATTGAGGATCTATACACACTCAGCATATTGGTGAGTCCTCCCCTACCTTCGGAGGACACCGCTTATGTTATTCTTACGTCAAGTTAGCCCTTTTCATTTTTATTTGAGGTAGCCATGAACATGTCATTGGCACCAATTAGATAGTAGTGATAGAGGCTTCACATACTAGATAGTGATGGGTCGATTAAGTATTTTCTTCCCTTGAATTATTCTTGTCAAACTATTCTTATTAATAAAGATTGGAGGTTTATTTGTTGGCCCATGGCCTTTCTTTCTTGAGTTAGATCGCTGATTTGGATTGCCCACTAAACTATTTCTTTATTTTAAGCTTTTTGCTGATTGATTGATATTGAATGGATGTGTGAATGGACCAATTGGTTCGTTTAGAGACCAACAATTGTCTTAGAGTGTCAGTCACGTCTAGGGTACCCTTTCGGAGCGTGACAAACATTATATTAGAGCCTAGAGTTCAAGAGTCCTAGGGAGTCTATGAAGCCGTGTCTAGTAGAGTCTTGTTTATGGGTGTGTTGTGCACCACACTTATAATCAGAAGGCTATAGGATAATAAGAATTGTTTCCCTTCTTTCATACTCTGAGTTCGTGCGATAGAGTTTAACTCTATGAATGTTCCCTTCTAATTCGTGCGTTGCTCAAATCCATTCGACTACCCCTCATACTCAAGGTGGTTAGAATAGTAAATATGAGATTCTTGTTGATGAGTTAAGATAAAGTCTTGAGGAAGTGAAGAGACTGCACAAGTCTTGAGAGGAGCCGATTAATGTGTTTAACTCTATTGATTTGGAAGAATGTACTCTCATTCATATAGATCGTGCATTGATCTAAAGCAAGATGTATCCCATAATCTCATCTCTAGATCTTGATTCGAATGTTATCTCCGAGAGAGAAGTTATATCTCTAAATGATAAGTCTCACCATCTAATGGAATGTGGTTTAAGGCATGGTGAGCTATGATTTGTAGAATGATCCTAGAGTTAGAAAGAGGGAGTTACAAGAGTAGGACTGAAGTAGTGAGAATGGTGGTTGATTGAGGCCTACAACTATAGTGAAGTATCTATATCTATAGGGTGAGTAATGAGGTGTAATGAATGATTGTGATAGTGCTAGTTTTAAGATTTGATTTAGTAGGCTTGACATGACATATGTAAGAGATTAAGATATTAGCTTGTGAGGAATATGTGTTATGAATAGAGGGGTATGTGACCCTCATGTAAATAGTGAATTGAGGCTAAGTTATTTGGTAAGAAGAGGCTTAAAATGTGTATATGAGATAGTATAGAGTTATATGAGGTTCTAATTTTTATGAGTTGTTTTGGGTGACTAGTTAGTATTATTTAGTTGATGCCTTTGAGCTAAGGGGGAGATGAGAGGGTAATAAACCAATGTAAGTCTTGATCTTTTGATTGTGATGAGTTGACTAGGATGATAGTACACGGAGTTGAGTGAGAGTAGATGGGGGAGAGTGAGTGTTTCCTGATTGTGATAGTTGTGTATACGCGTCTAGTTGAGGTTAGAGGGCGGAAGAGGAGCGAGATGAGACCTTGTGATGTGCAATAGATAGGTAAGGGTATGTTAGTATGTCTCTGGGTGAGAGATCATGCAATAATGGAGGTAGAAGTGTTAAAGTAGGCTCGAGAATTCTTAGATGGTGTTGAGGTAGTTAGAGTGATAGGCTTGAGTGCGTGGTTGTCTCTATGAAAGTGATGGTTGTAGGTTAATGATCACTTTTGGGGGAATGATTGGATGTACGTGAAGAGTGTTATGAGGCTTAGAAAGGAGAGGAAGCTTGGGCATCGATATATTGGCCGTACGAAATTATGAAGAGGATTAGGGATGTCACTCATGAATTAGAGTTCGACGGTTGATAATCTAGATGTTTAAATGCTTCGATTGATAGAGTTTCGATGTTCTATTCGTGCCTAATGATGAGAATGATGAAGTAAATGTCCCTATTCTTGACTTAAATTGATTTGCTTATTCTTAAGCGGGGATAGTTGATTGTCTAAATTGCTCGATTGGTTGATTAGTTGATTTGATTGAGTCTCGATTGTTATTCATTCCTCGAGTTCATCTCTAATTGATCTTCATTCAAGGATGAATGATCCCAAGGGGGAGATAATGTAACACCCCGGAAATTATTTCACAAAGACTCAAACATTTCTTCACGTGTGTGTAGGCTCGAACCGAAGGACTTGTAATTTTATATATGAGTTAGGATTAATTCCTAAGTGTTTGAAGGTTATTAGATGTGGTTTAGGGTCATAATACATCTCTAACACCAAGTCGAGTCCAAAGAATTCCAATCAATTAAGTTTTTTGATGAGTTAGTATAAGGGTCAACTTCAAACAACCATATCCCTCTGAATATAACAAATTGGGTGGCCCACGACCTACCAAATTAAATATCATTGAGTTTTCTTTCCAATGCCCCAAGATTGCAATTTTTGGAGTTTGGAGTCAAAAGTTATGACCCTTTTTCTACAGACTAGTACTGCTGGAATTTCAGGCCTGCACTCTAACTCTAGAAAATTTAGGCTTGGCGCTGCAAGGGCGTGACGCGCCACTATAGCGCCAAAAAACAGCCTCAGTAGTTTGGTCCCTTGCGCGACGCGCCACTATTAGGTGTGCAGGGTTTTTAAGCTCATTTTTCAGAACCCAAAAAATTTAGGCTTGGCGTTGTAAGGGCGCGACGTGCCACTATAGTGCCAGAAAACAACCTCAGTAGTTTGGTCCTTGGTGCGACGCACCACTATTAGGTCGTAGGGTTTTTAAGCCTATTTTGACTTGGCGCTGCAGTGGAGCGGCGCGCCACTATAGCGCCAGGTGAGTTTTAACTCTTTTTTTTCAGATTTTTGAGAAAGGGAAAATTGGACTTTCTCCCTAATTATATATACTCTAGCCTTGAACGATTTAGACCATTTTTTCAGTCTTGTGCCTCTCTCTAAAAATCCCTAATCTTCATTCTCTTCTCTTCCAAACATCTCAAACAAGATTTGCCCTCAAAAGCTCAAGGATTCAAGATCTTCAAGTCAAGTCTTGGTTTTTGGTGGGGTGATATTCAAGCAAGGTATGTAAGGCTAACCTAAAATATGGAATGAGTTCTTTCATATGCCCATAGATGTGTTAGATAGAAGTTGTGAAAGATTTGAACCTTCTATGAAGATTTTCTTGAAATTTCCTAAACTATAGAATATTACTAAAATGTGTTAATGATGTTCTTGAGTTGACTTTGTTAAGAGTATGGATTTATGTATTCATTCACACGAACCCAAGATGAGATTTCTTTTTGGTCATAATTTATCTTGAGGATGAGATTGATGGTTTTTTATGTATAATAAAAATAATATTATTTTTCATAGTGAAATGAGGTATTCTTTTACATGAGTTTGATGAAATTAATTTTTAGTTATATGAGAATTTTGGGATAGTTATGAATGTGAAGGGTATAAAAGAAACGAAACCTTAGTAGAGCTAGAATGTCACTTTTGTTTCTATAAAGGAAATATAGAATTAAGTAAGAATTTTGGAGCAAGATGTTTGATAATGATGTGAATGATGATGTTTGATGATGGTGTGAATAATGACGTGAATAGTGGTTATTTAACATATGTAGAATGATTGATGAAGAGGTTATGTTGATGAGGATCCTGTTGATGAAGTGGATTGGAGTCTAATGTGATTATGTGATATGTAATTTGTATAATTTGATTTGATTGGAGTCTTATGAATATTTTAAAAATAAATGATCTCTTGAGGAGGAGTTTTAAATAAATGATTTGTGAACATTTTGCATAAACTATTTATACACTATTTTTAAGTTTAAAGAATGATTATTTTCATCTATGATTTAAAATAAGTTTAAACATGAGTTGAGTTTGAGAAGTCTTTTAATTATTTTTGAACATGAGTATTTTGAGTATAAACAAGTTGAGTATTTTTACATAAAAATGTCTATTTTGAGTTTGAGTTGAGGAGTTGAAATTATGTTTTAAATGCATCTAATATTTTCAGCATTCATTGAGTTGAGATGGTATCGAAATCAGAAAGAAGAGTTTGATGATTGAAATGAGTTGATTGTGAAAGAAGGTCCAATGAGACCAGATGGATTGAGTTTTGAAAAGAGTCCAACGAGACTAAATGAGTTGATTTGAAACTAAGTCCTAAAAGACTAAATGAGTATTTTGAATATTTTACTCACTTGATAGATATGTGCATATTGAGTCTTGGGAGGAGTATCGAGCACCGAATTGGATAAGAGTATAGTCCATACTCGAATCCCATAAACTATGCCGCCAACGTAGTAAGGGATTGGACCGTTAAAGTCGGATGTTTCCCATGGGATCGAACCGTTAAAGTCAGATGTTTCCCATTTTATTATCCTGAAATGATAGGACTTGACTGATCGATGAAATCCATGATTAGTTGATTCATTCATGCCCTGGCAAGGTATGGACGGACGTGGCAACGACGTGGCTCATTATGTATTACCTACTTATAGGTGGTGGGATTGTTGTCGGTTAGAGAAACTCCCAATTGAATGGATTGTGCTTGATATGATTGATTTGATTGTAATTGTAAATGATTAGGTTGAATTATAAAACATTGCATAATTTAATTTGCATATCTATTTAGCTGAGTCATTTGACTTTATGGTGGAGGTGATTGCATATGATTGGATTGGATTGGATGATAAATGATTGGATTATGTATGATTGGATTGGATTAGGTGATATGTGATGGATTGGATTAAATGATATGTGATCGGATAGTGTACGATTGGATTGGATTGAATAAAATGATGTGTGATTGGGTTGAATAGAGTGGTATGTGATTGGTTGGGATCGAATTGTAAATGATTTGATTAAACTGTATTGTACATGATTGGATTGGATTGTATGGTATATGATTGGTCTTTGTCTAAAACTGTATTCTTACTTTGGACTTATGACACTTTGATTAAGTCTCTCTCATCTTTCTGATTTGAGATATTTGAACCAACGTTATTCTTTCTTGAGGTATGTTTCATTCTGCCATATTACATATACATTCCATGTACTGACGTCCATTTGGACCTGCATCATGAAATGATGCAAAGACAGATTTAAGAGATCGTCAATAGGAGCACCATTGAGGATCTATACACACTCAGCGTATTGGTGAGTCCTCCCCTACCTTCGGAGGACACCGCTTATGTTATTCTTGCGTCAAGTTAGCCCTTTTCATTTTTATTTGAGGTAGCCATGAACATGTCATTTGCACCAATTAGATAGTAGTGATAGAGACTTCATAGACCAGATAGTGATGGGTCGATTGAGTATTTTTTTCCCTTGAATTATTCTTTTCAAACTATTCTCAATAACAAAGATTGGAGTTTGATTTGTTGGCCCATGGCCTTTCTTTCTTGAGTTAGATCGCTGATTTGGATTGCCCACTAAACTATTTCTTTATTTTAAGCTTTTCGTTGATTGATTGATATTGAATGGATATGTGAATGGACCAAGTAGTTCATTTGGGGACCAACAATGGTCTTCAAGTGCCGGTCACGTCTAGGGTATCCTCCCGGGGCGTGAGAACCAATTAGGGAAAACAAGGCTTGAAAAAAGATAGAGTAATGCCTGTTTCGATGAACAGTTGAGGATATTTGTCCCGCTTGTCTTTCTCAGTCTCTCAAGTAGCTTTCTCCACCGATCGATGCTTTCATTTCACCTTAACCATGTTGATCTCTTTAGTCCTCAACTTCCAGACATCACAATCAAGGATTGCAACTGGCTCTTCCTCATATTGAAGATCCTTGTCTAGCAATACTGAATCCCATTTAATGATATAGTCCCCATCTCCATGGTACTTTTTCAGTATTGACACACGGAACACTAGATGTACCCCAGACAAGACAGGTGGTAAAGCCAACTTGTACTCCACTGGCCCTACACAGTCAAGAATTTCAAAAGAACCAATATAGCTAAGACTGAGCTTGCCCTTTTTAGCAAACCTCATTACCCCTTTAATGGGTGACACCTTTGGAAGCACTTTCTCACTAGCCTCGAATGTTATATCCCTTATCTTGCGGTCAGCATATTCTTTCTGATGACTTTGAGCTGCTAGAAGCTTAGCTTGTTTACCTTATCCTGAGCACCCCATACTAAGTCTACCCCCAATGGCTCTACTTCTCCAGCTTCAAGCCACCCTATGGGAGACCTGCATCCCCTACAGTAAAGGGTTTTGAATGGTGTCATCCTAATGCTGGAGTGGTAACTATTATTGTAGGATAATTCACACAAAGGCAAAAACTTATCCCAATGTCCCCCAAAGTCGATCACATATTCCCTCAACATATCTTCTAGCATTGGATAGTCCTCTCTGACTACCCATCTGTCTGTAGATGGAATGTTGTGCTGAAAGTGAGTTGAGTGCCCAACTCTTCATGCAATTTCCCCAAAATTTAGAGGTAAGTTGCGTACCGCAATTTGAAATAATGGAGAGGGACACGCCGTGTAGCCTTACTATCTCTTTCACATAAATCCTTGCCAATTGTTGTGCATTATAGTCCACTCTAACCAAAATGAAGTATGTTGACTTTGTCAACCTGTTAACCACCACCAAAATAGATTCATACTTTTCTAAAGTCTTGGGAAGTCCCATCACGAAGTTTATGGCTATTCTATCATATTTTCATTTCTGGAATAGGCATTCTTTAAAATAAACCTGCAGTCCTTTGATGCTCATATTTCACCTGTTGGCAGTCTTTCTTCATACCCGACCACCAATATAGACGTTTGAAGTCTTGATACACCTTAGTTACTCCAAGATGAATAAAGTATCGTGAACCATGATATTCAGACAAAATTTTCTGAATTATGCCATCCACCCGAGGAACACAAATCCTTCCCCTTAAGTGGAGCACTCCACCTGCATAAAGTGCTGAATCCTGGGCATTGCCCATATACACCTTTTCTCTGATTTCATTCAAAGCTACATCTTTAAACTGTTTTCCCTTAATCCTCTCTATAAAAGTGGGCCTTAGATCAACATTGACCATCATCCCACCTTTTTTTGAGATACCTAGCCTCATAAACCTGGCCTCCTAGGCCTGAATTTCTGTCACGGCCTAGATTCGGCTGTGATGCCACTTGCCTAACCCATCAATATGAATCAGCCAACGAGTCTGAACGATTCAAAATAAGCAAAAATGAAAGAGGAAATGTAAAGTCTAATATATCATATAGATAAGGATAAGCGAAAAACAGATGCTAAACTACCCTAGATTTGGTATCACATGTACAAGCCACTATTTCAATAGAAATGAAAAAGATACAAGTATAGATGTCTCAGTTCTCAAGTAGAACAAAACATAAAGTAAATGGATGACGAGAGTCTGTCGAAAGGGTACTAAGAGCAAGAGGTGCCGGACTGATCAAGGGGTACTAAGAGTAGGAGGTGCCAGGCTCAGATCCTACATAAATATAGAAGCAAGGAGTGAGCACCAATAACACGGTACTCAGCAAAACGAAAACTAAACCCTAAGTAAAGCAATGCAGAACAAAGGTACTCCTGACATTCCAACCACAATCCTCCACAACTACATACCTACACTCAGACAGCCCAATCCATACAATTTACATCATGATTATACCAAAATACTAAACAGTCCTCAAATAGAAAGTACAATTGCATTCTCACCACTATACTCAGGCAAACACATGTAATTTCAGATCATAATTAATCACGGGAAGAAATAGATGAAAATGCAATGTCAAATATCATGATGCATGTCTATCCTACGATACAAATCCGCTGATCACCTCAGACCGAAATCCATGGGGGCCTCACATAGACCATGTATTTGCCAGAAAATACCTCGTCTAATATCTATTGGAAGAGACCTCATCCTTAATATCCACCGGAAGAGACCTTAGTTGTCGGAAGAAACATCAGCATATCACCTCTACTGGTAGAAACCTCAGTTCTAATATCCAGTACCTCACTCATATCATTTCTCATCCATCACAAATATAACATATGCACAAGTAATGAGTAAAATAGGATAAATATTCACATAAGATGTCATATATTCCACAATCACACAATAGATTAATGTCTCATAATTCACAATACTTAGATATTTACCCCTATTCAAATTCTACTATCATACTTAAACTCATATAATTCAATCCAATCTAATGACCCAAAACAATCTAATTACATCACATAGGAAATTAAAAGGTTCAGCATACTTAACAAAGTCTAAAATTCCACTTGTCTTAGTCAAACATCACGAACAATCTGAACTCAAAGCTTTTCCCCTCTGATGATACTCCAAATCACCACAATCTATTCAAAGATACACTCACAATGACATTATGAAACTATTGACACAAAAATCAAGTAATTTGGGTCAAAAGGAGAAATTGGTCAAAACTCTTATATTGAAAATCGAACTCAGAATCTATTATTTTTATATGAAGATGTTCCTCAAGTAATCGGGAATCTAATGGTGAAATTCATTTAAAAAACAAAGCTAAAATGAATTCAAAATTCCCATTTTTCTTTCAAAAGTTCATGTTCAAGAAAACCCAAAATCTCCAATTTGAAATCCACCATTTGAAGTTAAAATATGAAATTATTCAATGAAAATTAAGGGAAAGTGTTAGAAATACATTACCCAATAGTTTGGTCTTGCAAAACCTCAAAGCAACCACCTAAACCGAGCTTGAAAATGTTAAAAATGGTGAAAATACCTTAAACATCGTCTAAACCGCTTTCTAATTTCACTAAAGCGATATGGCGTCGCTAATCACTTTTGCGATCCAGGGCTTGCTTAAGCGAACCCCGCTTAAATGTCCTGCCTTGCTAAAGAGACGAGGATGTTGCTTAAGTGTGCGTCGCAAAAGGGATCGCACCAGATATCAGCAATTCAAATCCTCTAAGTCTTAAAACTTTTGAAACAACCCTCGAAATTCATTCGGAATCCTATATACCCAAACCATATATGCAACCCTACTAAATTCAACGTTCTGGACTCAATGGAAATGTTGAATTCGAATTCGAGGCTTCCTTCACTCGAATTTTGATAAGTCGCAACTAAGCTAGTATCGGTACTTGAAAGACCCAAAATACCCTTGGAACCTCCAAAAATTATAACGAAGTTATTTCTAGCATTAGAATTACTTCTCGAAACCATTGGAACCGATAGAAATCCAATCCTAGCAACTGAACCTCAAATGTATACTAAAGTCAAACTTGGATCAAACTTTAACTCAATTTCAAACTTCGGGCCTAAATTCCACATTTTAACTCCAAATCTAATTCCGAAAACTATCCTAGACCAATTTCCACATTCCAAAACTGATGGAAATGAAGGAAATCTATTCCGAAACTCAAAACTTCAAATGACTCCGAAACTCAAAATTTGACAACTTAAGTTTTTAAAACTCATTTCTCAAGTAAAACCTCAAATTTTCACAAGATTTCCAAAAATGAAATTTCAGACCCAACCAAAAGTAACTCGGGGAAACTAATATCAAGGGTAAAATGGTAATTTTTATCAAAAATATCAAAAATAACCTTCAGAGTCATTACTTCATCCACTAGTAAAAACTATGTTCGTCCTCGAACATAAGGCAAGGTACATACCTGGAGTCTCAAAAAAGTGGGGGTAACGAGCTCGCATATCTGATTCTAGCTCCCAAGTAGCCTCCCCACGGACAGATGCCTCCACTGGACCTTCATCAAAGCTATCTCCTTAGTCCTTATTTTCCTCACTTGTCTATCCAAAATAGCCATAGGCTCCTTCTCATATTCCAAATATGGGCTCAACTCCACTGAATCATGGGAAATCACATGAGACTCATCTGGAATGTAGCGCCATAGCATCAAGACATAAAATACTGGATGTACAAAGAATAGACTAAGTGGCAAGTCAAGTTGTAGGCCACCTCTCCCACTCGATCTAAGATCTCAAAAGGGCCAATAAACCTAGGGCTGAGCTTTTCCTGCTTCCTGAACCTCATGAAACCCTTCAAGGGCGAGACCCTCAACCATACCTGATCCCTGATCATGAATAATAAAGGTCGAACCCAGCTGTTAGCATAGCTCTTCTGGTGACTCTGAGCTATCAACAACCTACCCTAAATCAGCTGAACCCATTCCATGGCATCTCGAAGTAAATTGGTGTCTAGCCTATCCACCGCCACAAAATCAAACCATCCGATGGGCGATCTACATCTCTGGCCATACAAGGCCTCAAAAGGAGCCATTTAGATGCTGGAATGGTAACTGTTATTGTAAGCGAACTCCGCTAGGGGTAAGGGCTAATCCCACCAAGTGCCAAAATCAATCACACATGCCCATAGTATACTTGAAGCACCTGAATAATCCTCTCACATTGTCCGTCTATCTGAGAGTGGAATGCGGTACTTAGATCCAATCGGGTATATAATCCATGCTACATGGCCTCCCAAAAGTGAGATATGAACAATGAGCCCTGATTTGATCTGATGGAAATATAAAACCCATGAAGCCTAACAATCTGACTAATATAGAACTGATCCAACCTATCCGCTATGAAATTAACCTTACCCAAAATGAAATGAGCTAATTTGGTCACTCGGTCGACCACAACCCAAATAAAATCTAAATCTCCCATGGTAGTAGGAAAACCTACCACAAAATCCATCGTGATCCTCTCCCACTTCCAAGTAGAACTGAGCATCTTATGAAACTCATTCCCAGGCTCTAGTGCTCACACTTAACCTGCTGGCATGTCAAATACTTAGACATAAACTTGGCGATGTCTTGCTTCATACCACACCACCAATAGTGTTAACTCAAGTCATGGTACATCTTTGCTGTCCCCGGATGAATAGAATATTGTGTGTAATAAGCCTACTCAATATCAATATGACTAACTCATCCACCTTGGGCACACAAATGCGACTCCTGATCCTCAAAACACCCTCAAAATCAAGCATTGTTTCCTTAGCTTTGCCTCTCACCACCTTGTCGAGAATGAGGCACAACTTCTCATCCTCAAACTGCCTCTCTCGGATCTGATCCATCAAAGAAGAGCGGGCTTTTATAAAAGCAATCCCTCAACCCTCATCAGAAAGTTGCGATCTCACCAACCCATTAGCCAGTCTTTGAATATCTCTAGCCAAGGGTCGCTCCTTAACTAGAATAGCTGGAAGACTTCACATACTAGAAGTTTTCCTACTCAATGCATCGGCCACCACATTGGCCTTCCCGAGGTGATATAAGATAGTCAAATCATAATCCTTCAGAAGCTCAACCCACATCCTTCACCTCAAATTCAAGTCCCGTTGGCTGAAGATGTATTATAGACTCTAGTGATTAGTGAATATCTCACAATGAACTTCATATAAATAATGCCTCCATAACTTCAAAACAAAGATAACTACCGCCAACTCTAAATCATTGGTAGATAGTTCTTTTTATGAGTCTTTAATTGCCTCAAAGCATAGGCAATCAGCTTTCTCTTTTGCATCAACACTCCATCTAAGCCTACTCCCGATGCATCACAATACACGGTGAAATCAACACCCTCTTCAGGTAAGGTTAGCACAGGCACATTAGTCACTAATACCTTGAGCTTTTAGAAGCTCTCCTCATATTCATCCGACTAATGAAATACCATATTCTTCTGAGTGAGCCTAGTCAGTAGAGTTGCTATCGCAGAGAAGCCCTGAACAAAATGGCGATAATACCCTGCCAAACCCACAAAACTATAAATCTTTATAGCTAATGTGGGCTTAGTCCATCATCGAACCACCTCGATCTTAGCCGGATCGACTATAATGCCCTCTTTAGATACCACATGCCCTAAGAACACCACTGAACTCAACCAAAACTCACACTAGGAGAACTTGGCATAAAGTTTCTCCTCTCTAAGCCTCTAGAGCACAATCCTTAAGTATTGCACATGATTGGCATCAGTCTTGGAGTAAACCAAGATATAATCAATGAAGACAATCACAAATGAATCCAGATATAGACGAAATACCCCATTCATCAACTCCATAAATGATGCTAGGAGTTAGTCTATCGAAAAGACATAACAAAAAACTCATAGTGGCTATATCTGGTATGGAAGGCTATTTTAGGAATATTAGAAGGCAGAATCCTCAACTGGTGATATCCAGATCTCAAATCGATCTTAGAGAATAAGACCTTTCCTTGGAGCTGATCAAACAAATCCTTGATACAGGGAAGAGGGTATTTGTTCTTGACAGTCACATTGTTCAACTGTCTATAATCAATACACATCCTCATAGACTCATCCTTCTTCTTTGCAAATAACACCGAGGCACCCACAAAGCGAAACACTAGTGAAAATAAAACCCTTACTCAATAGATCCTGAAATTGGTCCTTTATCTCCTTCAACTCAGCTAGAGAAATATGATAAGGAGACATAGAAATAGGCTTGATGCTCGGCTCAAGAGCAATAGCAAAGTCAATATCCTTGTGAGGTGGAACCCGCAGATGATCGATAGGAAATACATCCATAAACTCTCAAACCACATGAATAATATCCATAAAAAGTGGCTCAACATTAGTATCATAAATAAATGTCAAATATGCCAAACAACCCCTATCGATCAATCGTTGAGCCTGAATATAAGAAATAACCCTACTAGGATAGGAACCACTCGAACCCTTCCACTCTATCCGCGGCTTACCAGGCATAGCTAATGTCACCATCTTGGCATAACAATCAAGAATGACTCGATACGGAGATAACCAATCCATACCCAAAATGACATCAAAGTCTACCATATCAAGGATAATCATGTGTACCCACATCTCATAACCCGCCAAAGACATAAAACAGGATCAGTAAACCTGATCCACTACTAAGGGCACTCCTACTGGGTAAAAACATACACGGGCACTGCCCGGGTATACAATCACATAGAAATTCAAACCCATAAGAGAAGTATGATGACACATAAGAATAAGTAGAGCCAGGATCAAATAATACAGATGCAGGGCGATGAAAAACTGGAACAATACCTGTGATGACTACATCGGAGGCCTCGGCCTCGGGTCTCCTAGAAAAGTATAATAATGAGCTCCTCATCTGCGACCTGTTTGGGCAATCCTCTACCACCATATTGTGCTAAAGCATCACCCACTCCTCTAACTCTGGTAGGACTACCTCTATCGGGCTGACCTCTACCACGACCCTAGGTTTGTGGGGTTAAATGTCTAGCTAGTGGTATCAAACCCTTGACTGGCGCTGCTGTGTAAGTATGATGTGGACTAGCATGAGTCTTCCTGGGGTACTATCGAACCATGTGGTCCGGGGATCCACACCTAAAATATGATCTCAGAAGGTTGATGCAAAGAAATAGGAGGGATAATATAACCACCCTGACCTGTAGGCCTATGCTGTGAACCGGATAAACTCTGACCCGAACTGTATGAACCATGATAACCTTGTCTTCCCTCAGATATTGGCATAGAGGAAGGAATTTTCCTTTTGCGCTGAATGGAATGACCTCCTCTGTTAGAGCCTCTACCTCCAAATAAGGTACCAAAAACCTGACCAGACGCACAGGCCCTCTTCGGGTCCCCAAACTCCTACTTCTCTATCAACTCCGCCTCCTTGGTAGAACTGACCACTGACTGAAAAGAGACTCTATCTTTAGATACCCAAAATACTGACTGCCTGATTGAATAAGTCAAACCTCTCACAAAATGGCGAACCCTCTCGGTTTTATCGGGGATGATAGTGGTGGCATATTTGGCTAGTTGGCAGAAGCAAACCTCATACTTAGAAACGGACATCCCAACCTACCTTAGGCTCTCAAACCTGAGGCGACTCTCCTCTCTCACACTCCAAGGGATGAAATGATCATAAAAATAATTGGTAAATGACTCCCAAGTCATTGGAGGGGATCCAACTGGTAAAGATCCAGAATATTTCCTCCGCCAATCTTTAGCTGGCGCACGAAGCTAAAGATTAATATATCGAACACCATGGGACTCAGCCAACCAAACTGTATCAAGGAACTCCCTACACGTGGTCAAGAACTCATATGGATCCTTGGTCTTACCACCGTGGAGCTAAGGTAGGTCCATCTTCCTGAAGTTCTCATAACGATGGTTCACATCCTCAGTCAATGCAGCTATTGGTGCGCCCTGAACCTTGACTACTGGGCTGGAGAAACATCATCTAAATGGACTACTAGCAGTTGTCCTGCCTGTCCCTGTACCTCAGATTCCTACTGTTGATCTGGAACCTGGACCCTTACTCGGGTTTGTGATGTATTTGTTATTGTGATATTCGGTTTCGATTTTGCAATTTTCAGTTTTGAAAAAGTGTAATCCAATTTAAATTAAAAAAATTGGATGGATTCGATTTTTCTCTTTTGGGTTTGGTTTTTTCAGTTTGGCTATTCAGTTATGTCGATAATTAATATCATAATCAAAGTTATATTTGCATGGATAAAAAAATAAAAAATACATACAAGGAGGAGCAATATTATTAAATCTCTTAAATATACTTTCTAATAGAAGTCACGAATAAAACTTTAAAACATAATAACTTAAATTAAACCAACGGATGTCTAAACATAAAATCTAAACTAAATCATAATGAAACTTTCAATGAAACTGACTCTAATTTAAAAATATTATAACCTAATACCTATAATTTAGGGAAATAATAATGGCGAGTGAATTGGGCTTAGTCCTAGTACGGTAAATTACTAACCTTAATAAAAATCATCTAACTAAAAAAATAGAGATAAAAATGGTTAATTATAGCTTTAATTCTTAACCTAAATATTATATATATATATATATATATATATATATATATATATATATATAATTTGGTTTTTTCTGCAACTGGCCATTGTCATGCAAGCTTATTACCCAAGGGCTATTTTGGTAACTTTTCCCAAAATTACTTTGATTCATTCTCACTTCTCACCACCGCTACTGCGGTTGTATCAACTTCACTAGTTGTAATGACCTTAAGGGTCATTTTTAAAAATTTGAGTGAAATTACCATTTTACCCCTATCGTTAGTGCCCCCGAGTATTATTTGATAAATTTGTGTAGTTAAAAGACTCAAAATCTTAATGGTATGTAAATTGTGCAAATTTTTGAGTTTTATAGAGTTAAGAGGTGAAAAAGTAATTTTTGGTACCAACCGAAGCTACGGATCTCAAAATGGAATCCCAACAACTCCAGCAACTCCGGAATGTGAAAATTGGTCTAGGAAAGTTTATGGAATTAGTTTTGAAGTTGTAACGAAGATTTGAGGTCTTGAGTTGTGAATTTAAGGAATTTTAGGTCAAGATTTGACTTTGGTCAACTTTCAGAGTTCTGATACTCAGAATGGAATTCGGATGACTCCGTTGGATTCGAGGGATATTTTTGGTTTAGAAGAAGAGTTGGCTGAATATTTAGAGGTCGTGAGCCCATTTTGGTATTTTGAAGGCCTAAGTAGGTTTAGTTGTGACTTTTCGAGTTCCAGGTCAAGGAGACCTCGAATTTGAATTCTAATGGTTTCATCAGCTTTGGAATGGCCAAATTAGGCTAGTAGCATTATCAGCATGACTATCGAGGCAATCAATACGAGTTTGGGCCATTTGGCGCTTTTGAGTTCGAAAGTTAGCCTATGCTTGATTTTGGTCAACATTATTGGAAAATGCACTCGGATGAAAATTCTAACAGCGTGGTTAGTTCCATAATATCAATTTTGGTCTAGGACAACCTTTCGTTTGCCTTCCGAAGTTTTCGGTCTAATCTCGAGGCCCGTTGTGGAATTTGGCTTAAAATGGCACTTTGATGTGGGATCCACTTTTTATTAAAATAATCTCAGATGATAATTTCGAATGCTCCATTGAGTCCGGAATGTCAAATTTAGTGGGGTAGCATATCTGGTTTATTTTTATCGGGTTCCAAACGAATTTCGAGAATCCGTTCAGAGACTTTAAATAATGCAAAAATCAGAAAAATCTAGTGCAAAAGTGGAGATTTTTCTCTCAACTTTGAGCCCTCATTTCTTAAACTTTTCAAGTCCAAATTTGGCGATTCAAGAGTCTATCTTCAAGAGAATTTTAGGGGGAGTCCATTGGTGAGTTCTGAATCTTGATAAGAAGTTTCTTTATAGATAAGATTTGATGTTTTAGATGCTACCACGAACATTTTTGAATTCAGATTTTTGTCAATTTTGGGAGATGTTTTCTTGGCCATCTTAGAGCCGAATTCAGTGATTCAAAGCTCTACATTGTGTAGTGTTTCTGTAGGAATTCAGTGGTGAGATCAGAAACTTGATTAGGAACATATTGTGAGGTAAATTCGCTAATCTAGCCGCTGCCTTTATCATTTCTGAGTTGAAATTTTAATGAATTTTGAAAGATTATTTGTTGGTCATCTTATCTCCGTTTTTAATGATTCTTGAGCCTAAATTATGAGTTTTTCTGCAAGGAACATCGTGGTGAAATTATCCTTTATCAATTTCTGCAATTATTATCTTCCAAAATATTTTTAAATCAAGATTTCAAAGGTGGGTTATGGGGTTTTCTTCCAAGTTAAAAAATTATATTTTCATAATTTAGAACTCATGGGTCCTGCTTGGTAGCACAGCTCAGCATGTATATACAAAAGGCTGTGCGACAGTCTTGATTCCACCATACCAGTACATCATTGTATCATCATATTGCATTGCATTGTATCGATATATGTACTATTCGACTTATCTGGTTGATTATGATAATGAGTTGATATTATGAGTTTACTTTACTCGCGCCATTATATATATAAACTGGTGGCACCGATGCCAAAGTGAAACTTTTCTGTATGCAGGTGAAAGCGTTCCTTAGTTTATTTTATAGGTTTGATTAATTTCTTATACTCAGTCGGCTAAAACCTACTGAGTACATGTGAATTGTACTCAACCTTCTTCTTCTGTGTCTCTTTTTTATGCAAATACTAGTCAGGGCACCTCACATGACAGTTGATATTCTAGCGGATTGTGTATTATCAGATTAGTGGTGAGGTCCCGAAAGTCGGATCGTCACTAGTCTATCTGTATTTCTCAATCTTTTATATTATTTAAAGACTTATGTTGTATTTTTAGACTCGAACCTTGTATTAGATGCTCTTTATACTTTTACACCAGGTTTTGGGATAATGTAACATCCCCTAAAAATGTTGTATACGATGTTTCAATTCTCGCCTAAAAATGATACATCCTCTGTATTTTAGGCATAACGTTTTATAGGATTGTTCAAATTGGGTGATTCAAATTTCTGAGTAACCACAAGATCATTATCTACAACTTTTGTGAAGACCATAATTTATGTTTTGGAGGTTACGTAGGTCAAATAAATTAATTATTGTAAGATAGTGTGCTGTGACAAAATGGAGTATTTGTAGAAGAAAATTCATATCTCACTGTAGGATTCTCCAAATTGGTTTATTCTTGAACTACATGAAACTAGACTTCTATATCTACAATTCTTATGAAGACACCAAATCCTAATAAAGAATTTATCTTATTCAAAAGCAGCTCCGAAAAGGAGTATTCTGTCAAAGATACCTCATTTCACCTACCATGGAAAGATCTAGATACATTTGACATCACTCATGACATAAATTGTCCTCCAATTAACATCATCCATGGCATCATAATTTTCCACTAAATTTTTAGATTTTTCTTTATAATTATTTTATTTATTGTTAGGTTCCTCTTTCCCACCTATAAATACCCACCTTATTTTCTCATTTTATTCATCAAGCTTTCTCAAGCAAATATTCTCTCTATACACTTCTTTATATATTCTTAAATATAGTTTGAGTTCTTAGTAGTGAAGAAATACTATTCTGGTGATTCATATACTCCGAGTAGTACACAAAATATTCCGGCGAGGAGAAAAGCTAGGACTCAAGAGTGTTCATTAAGTCTTTCGGTTCTAACTAAAGCTTCGGATTTCAGGTATTAAAGCCTATCCCTTCTTTCTTTTGGCATGATCCATATGAAATCAACGGACGACGAATGTATAAATTCCAAAGAAACTCCTATTCTTAGAGACACTATGATGGCTATTGTTCTTAATTCCTAGAAATTATATCATTATATTTTGATACATGTGTATGATTCCAGTCGTCCTATTTTGGTATAATTTATATTTTGAGATAATTTATGCTTGGTATAATTCATAATGGCAATCGAAGGTTACTTGAAATAACTATTGTCTTAATTTTTAAATGATGGTTCATTTTAATTATTCTTTTGAGTCCCAAATGATGATTTAAATGCATATGGTTTCTCACTACTCTGCTCATGCATGCCTTAATGTATTTTTTACCAAGTCCCAAGCCGGGTATGTATTCGTGTATAGTTTTACTGCATTATTCACTGAGTCCCTCACTAGAGGGCCGGGTACGGTATATATATAACTGATGAAATGATATAAATGATGGATTCTTTATGCAATAAGGACAATTCTTGCATATTTGAATTATCAAATGTTTTAATGAGCTATTCTACCGAATATGATGTTTGAATTCTCAAGTTATATGCTATGCATGTTTTGAAGTATTAAACTATTCCGTGGGATTGACTTAGCACCGAATGAGGCATTGAGGTGGGATTCGGTAAGGGAATCCTAGTAGCAACCCCTTGTCTCATTAACTATGTGCCAACATAGGAGCCCTTGTAGGCTTAGGCTAATGGATCCATGAAAGCCCTTAAAGTTAAAGCTAAAGAAATGAATGAAATTGATGGAGTTCTACTTGGCAAGTAGTCTCCCCGGCCAACGTAGGAGGTTATGTTGGATTTCATGTAATAGCTCGCATGGTCTTAAATGTCGGTTATGGTTATTTTCCCACAAAATAAATATTTTAAAGAATATCTATATGATTTATTATGCATGCATTATATTATGTTCCATATTACATAATTGCTATAATGTTTCCTCAATGTTCATGCATCCTTACATACTTAGTACATTCAAAGTACTAACGCATACTCTTTTGCCTACATGATATCACCGTATAGGGACCAGTGCTCCTCCTCGTTCTCCTCCACGTGGCTAGTTGAGATTTCGTTGAAGACTCTTTTGGTGAGTTCCCATGTTCCGAGAATAATACTCCTTTATCTTTCTAGCTTATGATATGTTAAGATATTTTACTATGATATTTCTTCTATTATGATTGAGGGTGAGCTAGGGACTTGTCTTAGCCCCGTTAAATCTAATAGTTAGAGGTATTGTTGGACATATGTAAGTTGAAGATTTACTATTATGATTTCCGCTTGTTTATTTATCATCATTACCTATGAAAGGCTAAAAGAATGCTAAGAGGCTTGTTTGAGGTACTTTCGGGTTCCTCATTCACCATGTCACGTCTAGGCCCTAGGCTTGGGCTGTGACAGATAATTTTATTATTGTCCGTTTATTGTGTTTAACAGTAGTCTGAATTCTCTTTGTGAGTCTCGTATGGTTTTATTTTTAGGCTTACACATCGGGATGGGGTTTGGAATGTGTGCCATCATGACCTCGATTTTTTGGATTGTGACACCAGCAGAGAATTGAAGAAGATAAAACCTTTTGCCCTCTATAATCTTCGTCCTTCCATCTTCTCGAATACGCTCCAATTTGTAGGTAATTTCTCCGTTCTCTCTTAATTTTTCAATTTCGATCTCTTAATTTGCCATCTTCACATGCTTTCTTCTTGATTGTATGCTGGTTTCAATTTTTCAGGTGATTTTCTCAGATTTACTTTCACAATTTCTCATTTGATTTTCTAGATTTTGTATTTTGGGGGCACTTTTTGAAGTGGGATTATGTTATATAGTGTTTTGCGACAAGATTTTTTCTTTTTATTAAGGTCAAGAGGGGTTGTTGATCTGAATCAAAATTAACTCTTTTGGAGGAATTCATCTGTATATTTATTCTTTTGGTGTTTTTTCCACCTTATAAAATATTTTCTTCATTTGGGTGTTGGAGGATTTGTCTTTAAAGGAAGTGTATAAATTTGAAATTCCTTTTTTCGGTCTCCATTAGGTCATGTCTGTGCTATTTACAAGTCTTTGGTCTAGTAGTTTAACTGATAATTTAAGAGTTTTTGGAGATTATTTAGGTTTCTGTGAGGTATAAATTTGAAGACAAAATTTTAAAGAAAATGATTTTCCTTCAGCACCAGACACCAATTCATTATGATAGTTCAGGTATTTTGATAAATTTTTGGCAATAGATCAGGATGGGAAGAAAAATACTTGATAGATCATGTATGAAACTCAAAAAAAATGACATAATACATTTTACGTAACTTTAAAATATATAGCATATTAAAAAGAGACAAAAAAATAAAATCCAAAATTTCTAAATAATAATAATAAATAACTTTTATTGGTTTTGTTTTTAACTTTTCAAATGACTTCTGTATTTAAGGAGTAAAATCTGTAGATTGTCGAGAGACGTTTGAATTAGCTATCAAAGGGACCCATGCATATAGTGACTTTTCAGCCGTTACATGTAAAAACAAAACCAAAAAACTACACTACAAAACATGAAAATACTTAAATTATTATAAAAAAATTAGACGTACTCTCTCCGTCCATCTTTACTTATCAACTATTAACTTTGCACAATTTTTAAAAAACTATAAATAGAAGAGTAATTTTATCACATCACCCTTTATAGACAATAAATATAATTTCTTAAAAAATATAATAGAGAAATAACAATTAATTAATGATAAGAATAAATTAGAAACTAAAGATGGAGGGAAGGAGTATAAATTCGCTCTTGACATACTATTTTGGTGGATCGCTCTTTGAATTAATAGAAGTGGTTGTCTGAATCATGTTCATCATTTCTCTTGGTGAGATGCCTCGAATTTTATAGATGTTGGTTAATCGAAACCAGGCTGGTTCTTCTAACTTTTCTGAGAGTTGGAAATCATAATGATTGATGTCTGTAGACCCAATGTTTCGAATACAATATGGGAAACAATTCAGTAGCACATTTTATCCTTATGCTGGCTGAAGATGAATTTTAATTGAAGAAACATGATCAGGGAGGATTCATATTAGCTGGCCCTACTTGTCTGGGGTTCACAATAATTTGGAATGGCCTATACGAATTTGTAATTTAAGCCATCTGATAGAAAAATAAAAGGGCAAAAATACAGTTCCTACTACAGAGAAATAGGAATTTTGTCAAACACTTAGAGAGCATAGGGTTTAGGGATAATATTTCTTTGATTTTCTAATAAATAAAAAACAAATCAAGACACACTAAGAATACCTCTCTAATATATTATCGAAGTACAAAAGAAAATACAGTCACAATGTCTTTGCCTCTACAATAGGACTAAAACATATTAAAAGAGTAAGAGGTGTTCGCTAGATGGATGTAACAGTTACCTCAACACTCGAAATGATAGCCTCGGATGTGGTAGGAAACACTAGGAGATCAAGTAGGTCCGGACTCACAACCTACACAAGTGTAGAAGCAAGGGGTGAGTACCAAACAATATGGTATCCAGCAAGTGGACAACTAAAACTAAGCAAAGCTCAATAGATACAAGTACTCCTGTCCTCCCAACCAAACCTCCTTAACTACAACTTGCATAAAACCAACCCAACTCTACACTTGAACAATAATAACAATAATACAGTCCATGAATACTCATCAATAATCTCATCAAATGAATCGTATCAAGTCAAGTTTAGCATATACAGAGTAATAAAGGGGTAAACACAAATTCACAAATATCATAAAGGTGCAATGTAATACAATGAAATGATGCATGTCTGTCCTATCGGTACACATCTGCTGAATCATAGTCCGGAACCCATGGGGCACATTTCTGTCCATGTAACCTTCCACGGAGCGTGTGGTCAGACTCCTTTGTTTCATATCATTTCCAATCTCAGTAAAGTATATCAGAACCAATGCAATCAATTCATGTTCATACCATTCACAATAATAGCATAATATTAGTAATAATGTTCACATCTCATATCAATATAGACATTTCACATGTCCCAAATAAGTCAATAATCTCATCACATTGATCACACCAATACACGGCATTAGATTGCCATTTTATATGCCTCATCTCCATTTTTAAGGTCAATCATACAGTCAATAACTCAGTCTAATTCTCATTACTCCCCAGTGCACATAACAAGAAAATACAAGTATCTACAAGCTTAAACTGAGGTTTAGAATTTCACTTGCCTCAAATACTCGAACAATCACTCGAGGACTTGACCCCTTTTGTTGGGCTTCCAAATTAATGCAATATATTAAAATAAATAATCACAATAAGCTTTCAGAACTAACAACATGCATATTGCCAGATGTCTAGCCTAGAGTCAAAAATTTACTCTTTTCTATGGCCAATTTCCTAAATCTCAAGCTTGGGATTAAGTGTTAATTCCTTCAAATATCATAAATCTAATGATATTCGTATGATATAATATATTTAATATATAATTATATCTACCAATATATCAGAACTTAAAATCTTAACGTGATACCATATAGAAAATTCCAACATAGATTCAAGTTTTTAAAAAAAGATAGAATTGAAACTTCATCCACGGATAGGAACGAAAAAAAATATGCAGTAGCTAACCTAGTATCTAACCTATATATTAATTCACTCATCATATATTTTACATATAATTACCCAATTATTGCTCCCATTAGCCTCAATCATTGACCTAACCCCACTTTCTAATGCCACTCAATAAATAGCGGTGGCACTTTCAATTTACACATCAATATACAACTAATAAATATTCTTCTTAAATCAATATATATGTATACAAGAATTAATGCTTGGTTAAAGCTTTCTGTTTACCTGAGAGGCATGTGCTTTCAGTGTATGCACTGCTTTCTCTTCGGTGTGCAGATGGAAGCTGCGTGCCCTCTTTCTTTTTAAAAAAAATTAATTATGTACTAAAAATAAAAAATTCTACTAACTTATTTTTATAAATATAAGAAAAGTGGTATATGGTATTAAATAAATTAACACTTTAGCCCATTAATTATATTAATTATTTAAAATCACCCATCAACTAATTAACCGAAGTTATCAAATAATCCAAAATTCCCAATTTAAATTTACGGAAAGGTCTTTTATTAAAGAGAGAGGACTCGTTCTCAAAATAACCTAACGGGTCATTAAAAGTTAGAACAACTATGGAGAAGTTTGAAATATACTCAGATAAAAGGGTTATTTTTAACACTAAATCAACCTAATTTATTTTCTATGCAGGAGGTACAAATATGTAAAGCAAAAATTAAAAGTTAAATACCTAAATGCCCTTGCAGCAGCTGATTAATATTGAGGACAGATTTGGTACCTCTTAAAGAGAACTGGGCGTTTTTGGGAATTTAAAGTAAAGTACCATCCAACAAAATGACTGTACCATTAAGTATATGCAATACATAAATGAAAAACCAAAAATACCCCTAACTCTAGTTAAGAAGGGAGCTCAACTTTCCTTTCTATTTATGTAGTAACTAGTATTAGAGCGCCCGTGCTCAACATTGCAGGTTAGTTGTTCTCATATAAACAAGACCAATTATATATTTGACAATTCAAATAGAAAATAACAAAAGTTAGACAGTTATAACTTTATAATAACTTAATACATATGATCATACAATTATAAGAGGAAAACATCATTTGACCAATGTTAGATTAACTCCGAAATCTAAATTGAGAGTTTTGGTAATTTGGTTACCAACAAATAGGATAAATCAACTAATTCTACAAATTCTTCTTCCTTTTTGTTTTGCCTACCTTTCTAATATCTGAAAAGCTTAAACTGGCTAATTAGAAAGCTTTTCAGCTCTAGAACTGATAAGTTTTCTATGAAAAGTATTAGAAAGGTAGGCTAAACAATTAAGAAAATGTTTATCTGGTAAACTAAACATATTCCCTATGCAAATAAGTAAACAATATCATTGAGAAAAGAAAGAGGAGATTTTTGTCAAAATGTGAAAAACGAAAAGTGAACCTCCTACTCCTCCCAACTTCCAATATGGAGTATGGCAACACATCAAAAGAGAAAATAGTACAATATTTGTAAGAAGAAGCACAAGAATAAGAAAGTAATATTCCAAATATCATCCAACCTCCTTCAATGCAAGTAAATTAAACAATTATGCAAGATTGATGGGAAGCTAAAATTAACAAAAGACATAATTGGTTGGACTACATAATGAAGATTCTCTGGGAAGCTGTATCCAGCTATTTAACTAACTGCATTCACAAATCATCTCCATTCTAAACATTAACCCAATGTCAGCACCATCAACCACAACTAACTACTCATTTGGTAATATATAGCTTGATCTATCTGTGGAGGAATTTGGTTGATCTTTGTTCCTAGTTCTTGTTCAATTATGTACCTATCAGTTAGATAGATATAATTAGTACCATCAAAATTCAAACAAGTAAACAACTAAGACTACATAGCTCAAAAGAAGAACTAATCATTTTGAGAATAATACTATTTAGTTCTGATTTTCAAATATTAATTTGTATGCATTGTCTTACCCTTTTCAATGACAATTGTATCCTCTTCTTTTATGTCTATAAAGAATCACAGTCTAAACCTAACAGAACCATTGCAATCAATAATGGTAAAGAAACTGCACGAATAACGGTTCTTTCCATATCCATCTTCAAAACCTGCAAAAGTTTTCATTTGTTTTTTTATTTTTGAGGTACTGGAAAAACAACAGGAGCATTCAGACTTTAAATCTCCACAATATGAATGTGGTTTAGCATTTGCCTCATGGATAAGTTTGAGTTGATGGCATTAAAGTCTACCGTTCCATTCGTAAGCACAACAGTATCATTACTAATAGAGAAATGCCTACAAATAAATCTTGTAGCATATTCAAAGTGCTGCACATTAATAGGATCAAAATCACTCTCCCACATTTAGACAGAGAGGTTTAATTTTGGCAAGACGAAAAAGTCTTTTGCTAGATTCGAAAACATAGTTCTCATCTGCAACTTGCCGAGAACAACAATAGTGTTACACCCTACTCGAGTTCTCACATATTACCAATCCAAAAGGAGTGCCTTTTGTGTTAATTAGCACAACATATTACCAATCCAAAAGGAGTGCCTTTGGTGTTAATTAGCACAAGGGCTACATAGGTGTGTGGCTACATTGTTGCCTAAGTAGGAAAACTATTACATTCATACAAAACATATAGTTCTAAGTACTCATTATACACTATCATTAAGGAGCAGAAGCCATGAATACCATAACTAAAGTGCATCTTCATAGAAAGATATCTGATGGATCTTCACAGATGGAAGGAACTACTTGAAGAAGTGCACATTTCGAGTGAATGTGCAGTTGCCAAGTATGAGCCCAATAACACGATGGAAAATATTGAATTACAAAATGTCATGTAAAATGGAACTGATCGATGAAGTAGTAAGTATCATCCAAACTTGTTAAAGGTGGAAAACCTTGCTCATATAGCTCAGTGACAACAGGTAACATCAGGGAAGCCTTAAAAACAGGAACCGAAAACATGTAAGCAAAATGGAAAGAGTGCAATACCTGTTGTATTTTAGAGCTGGAGTACTAATTTGTGGTCTGGTTATTCGTGTGAGAAAAGGATTTCAAAAGAATCTTTCCCTCCAACGTAAGTTAGAAGACTTTGGGTTGGGGAAACGACTAGAATTCTCTTCCGATGTAGTTGATTGACATGCAATTTGCTGCTGACAGGTATGTTACAGAAATTAGTTATGGATAAAATTACATGTGTGTTCCATTTCAGTCAACGACAAAATGCAGACGCCGACAAAGTTATATCTGAACTAATTAATAAAATATTTGCTTTAAAACTAAAAAAGTTTGAGATGATTTTCGAATAACCATAAAAAGTAATAATTATATAAAAATATATATATCGTTCAAGAATTATAAAAATGACAAAATTAGTTTAAAATAACTTTAAAATATACTTACACATATACCGTGTATATCTAACATGAACATCGGTAGGGTATGATATTCATTCCTTACTCAAATAGGAAGGTGACAATCTCTTCAAGACTCGGTCACGATCTTTGTAACCTCATGATCACTTTCTTTTCTAGAGCTTCCAGCCTAAAAAATAATAAACAGGAGTATAGATATATGTAGTAGAGTGCTATCAGCGACGGTTATGATTAAGAAAACACTCAAAAATCGAATGACCCAACTTAATGATAAAATCGATCATTTGAACGGATAAGTGTAGACTATGACAAAAAGGCATGGAAATTCGAATCAAGCCCAATTCCCTACCATATATTACAACAACAAGCAGCCCACCATCATTGATACACATACTACACTTCAGCAACATATACAACAAAGCCAACACTTACACTAACCTACCCTAAGCCTTTACACGTGGCAACCCATCCCATTCCCAAACAACACCTATACACCTGTACACATATTCAACAATTCAACATAAACAATTCCTTTCCAACCAATTCTTTCCAGCAACTTAGAGCCCGTTTGGATGGACTTTAAGTTGGTCAAATCAATTTATAAGTTCTTTTTTAATTTTTGGATGTGTTTGCCTAATGCTAATTTTAAGCCATAAAGTTCTTGAAGTCAGTCAAAAATGAAAAATTAGAATTTTTAACTTTTTTTTTCTAAGTACTTAAAACCATTTTGTTTGACCATATAAATTACTTTTATATCCCTTATATTTTAACTAAATTCCCAACCTACCCTTTTTATTCTTTTAACCCTAAAATTCAAACACTTATTTTCAACATAAGCACTTTTATCCAAACACTCAACCGCTTATTTATAAAAATAACTTTCAGCACTTCAAAGTTCTAAAAACACTTCATATATAAAAGTTACTTTTTTAAGCCAATCCAAACGGGTTCTAAACCGACCAAGTTTTACCAAGGGAAACTTACATAAATATACAATATTAAGAAAATATTTACCATTTATAGCAATAAAAAAATAATTTCACTGAACACTTATAATACATTTATAATACAGCTTTAATACATATTGCAGAGAACTATTTATAAAACATATATAATACAAGTTTTATAGATGGATAATACATTTATCACCTATTTTAATAGACTTATAATACATTATGTTAGTTTCTTACTACACAAACATAATATATATTTTAAAACACTTATAATACATTTATATTGTATGCATAATTCACTTTTAATACAAGTGTAGATTTATTATAATATTGCTATATATTGCTATAAATGGTAATAAATAAAAAATATCGCTAAAATCAGAAATTAATTTTTAAAAAACACTCAATCAAGTAATTTTTCCTTTTACCAATTCCCAAACAATTCACCGGCCTATATACATCACCAACAAATGCAAACCACCGCCCACTACATAAAATCCCAAAGCCCAAAACAATTCCCTAACCGCCCCAAAGCCCAAGTCCCCAACTTAATTCCCAGAATCCTCAATACACGGCAACACATACAGACGCATACACATCTTATACACACCACATACGAACAACCGCGCACACACTGTACTCGTCTTCTTCCAAAACGAACCCAGCAACCAAGCGACGCGGTCTCCTTTGTTCGTACGGGAGCACGTGAATAGCACGAGCTCCGTTCTGACAACTCTTTCGATTAATTCAGGTGGCTCCATCTCCTTCCTTGTTCGTCCTTGTTCGTAGTTCAACGCTTCTCTTCGTTTTTTTCTGTTCCTAATTTGTTGAAGAATCGGAATATTATTCGGCATATTCCTTATCCTGAATGGGAATTTGAAATTTCCCAAATTTTTATCCCAGATTTCCCCCCCAATTTCGACCTAATTCTTCCCCTATATTATCCCCCTTTGATCACTGTTTTAGTTTGTTTTTTTGGATGGTCTAAGAACACAATTTCCTCCTCAATAATAAAAAGATTTTTGGGACTAAGAAAACCCTGAAATACCTTAATTAAACTTGTTTAAGAGTCCGAAAGGTTTGGGATTTTCAGCTTTCGAATTCGAAAAGGATTCATCGGAGCTCACAGTGGTGGAAGCTCTTCGTGGTCAAGCTCGTCGTCCTAGTTCCTGCTTCGAAAAACGTAACCTCTTTTCTCATCTTATTTCATTTTCAATTAATCCTCTGCTTAGTGGCTATGCAACTATGTTGCTTTCCTTTATGTGGGTTTGGTTAATCTTGCAGATTGTGGATTGGGATATGATAATTATTTTCTTGATTAAAGTCACCTTCTCATCTTAAATTACGAAGTTGATGCAATTTAGTTACTAGCTAAAATTTTCCTCAAAAACCATGTTAGGATTTAGTGCTCTTATTTATGTCTTGTAATTGACTACTACCGTGCTTTGATGATTTTCGGCCTAATAGTGTAAAGAAATGGTTTTCTTCTCTATGTTTATGCATTGCCAATACCCATTCTCTTAAGAGGTTTTCTTTTTTTCTCATTTCATTAGTACAAATGATGTATATCGATATTTGATCATAGTCTGCTCTCATTTGCTCTTACTTAGCCTTGATTATTTTTTTTTCATTTTTAAGAGTTTTAATCTGCCCTCTTGCTTTGCTTATCTTGATGTCTGCTCTATCCTTAGTTAGTTTAATTGTCACCTTCTAGCCGCAAAATGTAGTATTTTACTCTTTTGAAGCCAGCATCTTGAACTAGCTCCTTCTGACGTAATTATGTGCTTGTGTGAAATTGAAGAACTGAGGGTATTTCCTTTTACTGGAGTATGTTTGTTGGGATTTTTTATTGAAGGTGACAAAAAAGTTTCAAAACTAAGAAAGAGTGACACAAGTCTTAATTATTGAGTAAAGGTGAAAATTTTAAGATTAGAATTAAAGACACTAATTTTAAAACTCTCAAGTTTTATTATTTACACAAAGGCCCTCCCACTCTCCTTCCCACCCAATCCACCCACCCAAACCCTCCCCATCCCCACCCCTCTCTCTCCCCCTCTTCTATCGCCAACGTCATTCTTACCCCTTCTACAGTCATCGCTATAACACCCCACACTCTTAAGCTCGAAATGCCTCCTAATCTTCTTAGAAGTTATCATGTGAGCCGCATAAGCTACGACACTATCAAACAACTCTAAGGAAGGGAGAATGTGATACCCCATAGTAGGGAAGGTTGGAAATAGGGCCATGAGAAGTCAGAAGGAGTTGGAGGCCAAGTAATGAGTCGTAGCACTCGACCTACGTGTGTAAGCCATCACTTCGGAGGTCTTATATACTTAAGCTACTTGAGTACACGTCGAGCTTACAAAGCAGGGATTACATAGGTTCTTAAAATAAGATGAGATTACAAACCTACGGGAAAGAGGAGAAGATGACACGTGGCAGCACGAGGAGGCGCCACATGGCAGTATGGGAAGGTGCCACGTGGCAGCAGGTGACCCACCTGCTTAGGGTGTCACCTATTTGGGGTGGGCCCCACCAAGGACACATGGCAGCCCCTAATTGACTGCATGGACGTGATGGCCCAATGGGGGCTAGACACGTGTCACCCTTTAGGGGATGACACGTGTCACCTCTTGGGGAAATATACATATACATGTATGATGACTCTTAAGTCATTTCTTATCCAATTTGAGCTGAAATTTGGAGAGAACAAAGGAAAAAAATGTAGAGAAGAAAAGGAGGCAGCCATGGTTTAGAGGAAACTAGGGTAAGTTTCCAAGTTTCTCTCCGTGAATTACTTACCTACGGTGTTCCTTAATCACATGGAGATGTATATATGTATCTTAGGATGCCTACGGAACCATGTCTTCAGCCCTACACTTGGAAAAGATAGAAGAAAGTTGAAGGAAAACCTAGAAAGTCAAAGAAGGAGGGCTACAGGTTTGGGGCTGCCAAGGTAAGCCTCCGAGTTTCATTCTGTGAATTAATTGTTTAAGGTGTCCCACAGTTATATAATGGTGTTTGATAACATAAAATTCCATTTCGGGGCAGCAAGGAAGTGATACAAACAGTCCGCTCAATTTCAGCACGTTTGGAGAAGTTTCGAGTCACAATTTGGCAGTTTTGGCCAATTTTGGGTAAGGCAAGGTTTCTCCTTTCAATTTGGACTTTATGGTGTTGTTATGGAGTGTGTTACACGCCTTATAGGTGGCTGGAGATGTGAAAATATCATAGAAATGCTTGACGTTAAAGACAATCTAAATTGGAGTCGTTATAGTTGAATTGTCGTCGAAGTAAAGTGTTGTGCTTGTGGTGTGCTGTTGCAGGCGTGTGGTGGTCTGTTGCAAGGCTGGAATATGGTCTAAATAGGGCGTGGGTGTTGCTGGTTGCAGCCACACGGCCCCTCGTGTCGTATAATTAAAGGTTTTACAAAATAGAGACTAGAAACCTAATTTGGTATCGTAATTTTCAGTAAATTGGTTGGAGTTGGTATTGTGTAATGTTTCCATGTTTTGTGTGTATATGAGCTTCAGGTTATTGTTGTTAGTTGGCTGTAGTACTTAGGGATGTAATTGGAAATTCGGATAGGGCATGGTGCTGCCCAATTTCCGGTAACGCTTTAACTAATTAAAGAACTAGTCGAGGAGACGAACAAGGAAACAGATTCCATGAATACTAAGGTGCAACTTAAGATGCTGGAAAGTCAAGAGTGGTTGATATTCGTATTACTTTCGTGTTGAATAGGTTCAAAGGACGACAAGGCGAACGTGACAAAGAGTAACTCGTACGAGGTATGTGAAGCTTTCTCTTGGCATGTTTTTGGCATAGGTATATAAAGCTATCTTTCTTTCCTTTTGGCATGTCTTAGCCTTAAGTGAATTATATGTGAAATGAGGGGATAATTCCATTCCCAGAATTCCAAGTACGCCTCATAATTCCTATCCAGTGTTTGGTATTGGAACTCCTGCAAGAATTGAGTACTGCCTGTTAAGGCTTCTACGTGTTAAAAAGTGGTGTGTGGAAAGCTATCTCTCCTTTCTCTTGATATGTACTTGGTATGAAAATGAGATTATGATGCCATAGTTGTTCACTGAGCCCCAGGATGGGCTGGGTACGAAATATGTATATAATGACCACCTGAAGGAAAGTACAGACTATATAAAGCTTATTCTCTTTCTTCTTTTGGCATGTCTTTGTCTTAGTTGTAAGTTAAATATGATATGAGTTCCAGGGTAATTCTTCCATTCTTAAGCATCTCCTATTTACTTCTGAAGGTTGAGCTCCTATATTAGTTGAACTATTTCCTTGGAAACTTCTATATGTTAAAGAAGTACCAAATGTACAGGTTCCAAGTCTTAAAGACTATATGATAACAAGTGTTTCTGATTCCATAAGCGACTTGGCCTTACGTTGGTACATGTTTAGGGTCCCCGAGGTTACAATTGATATAGCCCATTATGGCATTTAGAGGACACTCGAGATGACTACACTACTACTCGGGTCCTCAGGCAAAAGCTTAACTTTCTTCTTCTGTCGAGTCTCTGATAATGATTTAAATTGCATATGGTTACTCACTACTCTATTCGTGCATATTGTAACCCTTCTATCACCGAGTCCCGGGCCGGGTACGTTATCGTGCACAGTACTCGTTAACAATTGACCCCAGGGTCTCCCTCTGAGTTTGTCCTCGAGTCATGAACAGCTTCTCTAATTTATAACTAGCAGTTGGGGCTTGGTACTTTTCAAGAAAAGTGAACTCAATTGCTGGACATTTTACCCTTTACCCTGAGTTTTTTTTCCTTCCTTTCCTACAGCACAAATATGGCTGGAGATACCGTGGTTTGAAATGTACTACTCAGATAGGCTTTTGTTTCTCTGAAATAAAATTTCCCGAGTAAGAAGGGTGCCTCTTATCGACGACCTGAAGGGTACCTCTTACAGCTTTAGTTAAACATAATAGGGGTACTTGGTATCAATTTCCAAGACATCTTAAGAATCTATGTTTCATTACCTTTTCTTGTTCTGGGAAAATTTCGGCAAAGTTTCCTCTATATTTCTTACTATCCCACAACCTGCACGCAGAAGATACGAACAATGCCTCACAGGGCCAACACATATATATATTCATATCATACCACAGCTACACAGGGCTTTCAGTATCAACAATAAGATAAAAATAATGGACTTACCTTGTATATCCAACTTCGAACTGCATCTGTTGCACCTTCCTGTCTATTTCCCTTTTAGTTTTTGACTTTACATTTCAATCACATGTCAATACCTTACCCAATAGATATCTTTCGTGTCTTTACTTTACTTACCTGCGTGCTCCGTAACTTCCCATGTCATTAATTACTTCTTTCTGTTGATGTCGTTCTTCTGTTAAGATCCACGGTTAGTATAAAGAATTGTCCTATGACTCAGATCTATAGCACGATCTCAGATAGGAAAGAAAGGTAACATCATAAATGTCCTATAGCTTCCTGTTTATAGATAGGGATTATGAGGCGTACTTGGAGTTCTGGGAATGGAATTATCCCCTCATTTCACATACAATTCACTTAAGGCTAAGATGTGCCAAAAGGAAAGAAAGATAGCTTTACATACCTATGCCAAAAACATGCCAAGAGAAAGCTTCACATACCTCGTACGAGTTACTCTGTCATATTCACCTCGTCGTCCTTCGAACCTATTCAACACGAAAGTAATACGAATATCAACCACTCTTGACTTTCCAGCATCTTAAGTTGCACCTTAGTATTCATGGAATATGTTTCCTTGTTCGTCTCCTCGACTAGTTCTTTAATTAATTAAAGCGTTATCGGAAATTGGGCAGCACCATGCCCTATCCGAATTTCCAATTACATCCCTAAGTACTACAGCCAACCATCAACAATAACCTGCAGCTCATATACACACAAAACATGGGAACATTACACAATACCAACTCCAACCAATTTACTGAAAATTATGATACCAAATTAGGGTTTCTAGTCTCTATTTTGTAAAACCTTTAATTATACGACACGAGGGGTCGTGTGTCTGCAACCAGCAGCACCCACGCCCTATTTAGACCATATTCCAGCCCTGCATCACACCACCACACGCCTGCAGCAGCACAACACTTTACTTCGATGACAATTCAACTATAACGACTCCAATTTAGATTGTCTTCAACGTCAAGCATTTCTATGATATTTTCACATTTCCAACCACCTATAGGGCGTGTAACACACTCCATAACAACACCATAAAGTCCAAATTGAAAGGAGAAACCTTGCCTTACCCGAAATTGGTCAAAACTGCCAAATCGCGACTCGAAACTTCTCCAAACGTGCTGAAATTTAGCGGACTATTTGTATCAGTTGCCGTTGCCATCACTGCCACCATCTCCTCCGCTACTAACGTCACCTCCTCCTCCATCACCGCTATATTTTTCTCCCTCCTCCACTCTCACTATCACCTCCTCCCTCTTCTTCCACCAACACCACTAGCCTTCTCTTCTTGTACAATCACTATCTCCTTCACCAGCTCCTTCTACACGTTATTTTCTATTAAAAAAATTAACAATTGTCAAAGTTGTTGCAGCAACTATTCAGAAGTTTCTACAATAATTCAATAAATTGTTGAAGCAACTCAAGCAATTGTTAAAGTTGCTGTAGAAAATCAAGCAACTATTGTAGTTGTTGTAGCAACTGCGATAATTGTTGCAACAACTATTGTAATTGTTGTAGCAACTATGATAGTTGTTGCAACAAGTATCGCATTTGCTGCAACAACTATCATAGTTGCTTGATGTTCTGCAGAATCTTTTTTTCAACAATTTAAATATTTTTTTTTGAAATTCTCAAAATCAAAGCAAAACACTCCGTAAAAATAAAAAGAAAAAGAAAAAAATGTGATAAAAAATAAAAGACGGCGGTGACAATAATGACGATGACAAAAAAGAAGAAGAAGGTGATGATGATGATGAAGGAAGGGAGAAAGAAAGAACAATAAGATCGAGGGAGAGAGAAAATCTGAAAAGAGAGAGGGAGAAAGAGAGAAAAGGAGAGAGATTGATACAACATCACTTAGTGGAATCTCACAAGTAGGGTCTGGGGAGGATAGGATGTACGCAGACCTTATCACTAACTCATGGAGATAGAGAGGTTGTTTTCGAACGACCCTCGGCTCAAAAGTCACAGTTCCAAGTACGAGAAAAAAAACAATATATATAGCATAAAGAAAAAAATAATTAAAAAAAAATAATAAAAAGTAAAAATAGAAATTAAAATAAATAATAAAAATAAAAATAAAATGTAATGCAAAATTTACAAGACAAGAACAATAACTATAGCAAAGTACTGCAATAATCAAAGGCAATAGCAACACAATTATAAAGGCACGCCTAGACCTACGACCACCCTTAACCGACAAATGGTAAGACATCATTCTACCCCTACTAGCCTTCTACCCTAATCCGCGACCTTCACTCTTTTCTATGTAAGGTCATGTCCTCGGTGATATAGAGTACCGTCATATCTTGTCTAATCACCTCTCTCCAATACTTTTTCAGTCTACCCCTACCCCTCCGCATAGCCCCCACATCCAACTGCTCGCACCTCCTAACTGGGGCGTCGACACCCCTGCTCTGCACATGCCCAAACCATCTCAGTCTCGCTTCTCTCATCTTGTAGACCACGAACGCCACTCCCACCTTCTCCCGAGTAACCTTATTCCTGATCTTATCACTCCTAGTGTGTCCACAAATTCATCTCAGCATCCTCATCTCCGCAACATGCATCTTCTGGACATGAAAGTTCTTTACTGGCCAGCACTCCACTCCATATAACAACACTGGTCTGACAACTATTCTGTAAAATTTACCTTTAAGTTTAGGCGGTACGTTCTTATCACACAAGACTTCAGAGGCTAGCCTTCATTTCAACCATGCTGCCCCAATGTTTGAAATAAGAGGGAAGATTTTTTAAGATTTTTTGAAATTCTAATATGTACCCCAAAGTTTTTAATCACTCTAATTAAGTCCATATTTTATTTAATCTCATTTGACCAAGTCAATGTCACCTTTTTTTATTGAGAACTTTTTTGTCACCTATAGCTTAATTCTTTCATCTCTCCCATCGTAAAGGACAAAAAACAAACCTTCCCCCGTCACCCCTCCCGCCGCTGGTTTGCCGCTGCCGGTTCGCCACCGCCAGCTACAAATCCACCTCCCTTGTCGCCGTGAAGTTTTCTTCCTATGGTGTTTGGTTGTCTTCGATTTCAAACTCTCGATTATACCTTCTGCCCTTCTATTGGTATGTATCTCTCATTATTTCTGTTAGCTTTTATTATCTTTCTACTCATCTGTTTCTTCTCGAGTTTTTGACTTTGCTGGATTTATGGAATAGATTAGTTTGAACTATTTTGCTGTTTTGGAAAGATTCACTTGCTATTTTCTTTGAACTGCTTTAGTGTCTCTTCTTCTAATTATTAGCATGGTTTACAAATTGCTAGATAAGATCAAACTGGATTTAATTTTTAAGGTCATTTTTCTCAAATTGTAAATGGAAATGTTTTTTTTTTTTGATATTAACAATATTATTGAACGTTTATTTGTTTTAATATTATTGAACATTTATTTGCTTTAGGTTTTTGCCAGTATTAACCCTTTTAGCTCGATTGATATGTCTATATAAACTGGAAATACGAATAACCTGAACCAGAGAGAAAAATAATAGATAATTGGCCAAATGTATACTCTATTTGGACCATGTTAATGATAACATTTTTATGTTCAAAGAAGTGTGGCACTCGGAATCTCCTAATCCTGAATCCACGCTTGGACAGACTACGGTGAACTACTTGACCGTCTCTTTCTCAAATCAGAGCTGTAAGTTCCCTTTTTCCTCATTTTCAGTCCATCTGCTTCCTCCTTAAGTGATTCTCTTTGTCTCTGTTAATACTGAAGCCCTTACTTTGTTCCTTTTTCCTGTGCTTTGTATTGTTAGATGGAGAATTCAGATACTCCAGCATGTGATTCAAACGCTGCCAAAGCTGAAGCTGATCAGCCGCCAATAGCTCCTGGTAAGAGACCTCCTCAACTGGAAAGAACTCTACCCAATTTATTTGTGGTTACTGGCGTCCTGTCATTTATCATTTCATCTGAAGTTGATTTAGAAAATATAGCCTAATTGGGACAAAAGTGGAAACATGTGTAATTCATATTCGTAACGTATCAAATTACGGTGATGATAAGTCACTATAATCTGATTCTTACCATCACCATTATCAGATTCTCAGAAGCTGCAGCTACCATTGTACTGAGTATTAGAATTGAACCTTCTGAATGGTTAGTGTATTATCTGATAATTCATCGTAATTTGATTCTTAGAAGTTGTTGTTACCGCCATAGTAAGTATTAAAATAAACTGTTCAGAGGTTTAGTTCTTACAATCATAATCTTTGAAGAATATGAACATATCTGTCCATCGTAAATGCTTTTCACTCGCTGTGTGTCGCTTATCGGCACTTCAACATTTTATTTCTTACATTTATTGAGACCTGCTCCTCCATTTGGCACTGGTCTTGAACATGATCTTATTTGGCATTCAAATTATTCATAATATTCTCTGGAAAAGCTACTGTACCAAACACTTTGGAGAATTTTCCGTAAACTTTTCCCTAGAAGTACAAAGCTGTAAGCTCTAAATTCAATTTGCTTTCCTAGTTATTTTTGGGTTGATGATGGAAATTCCAATTCTTGAAAGCCTTGAAAATGAGAATTCTCTAGGAGACACTCGTAGCACTCCTTACAGTTTTATGTTGATTGATCATCTCTTCATTTGAAGTATTTAAAATTTTTGATTGGATATCACTTATGGGGTAAAGATCCTGAAAGCTGTGTAATGATTGTCGAAAGATGATGCTTTTATCTGATAAAATTTCATTCTGGGTCTTACTACTCATGTTCTGCTTTACTAAATTTACATCTTCTTTCTGAACTTCTAATTTGATTAAAGCCATAAAAGCATATGTTATAGTCTTCTTTAGTTACCATCTGATGCAGGACTGACAACTGAGAAGTCCTCTATACAGTTACTATTGTGGTGTTTATGAAACTGATGTTTATGTGTGTCTGTTGAGATGTAGCTATTCTCAATATTCAATTATTTGGTTCTAGGCATTATGAAGCATTATGAAGGGTAGGTTTATGTTGTGTCTAGGAGCAGCTTGGGGCTATGACACCCTTTGTAGTAATGAAAGCATACCTCTTGCCATGCAGCAACTGAAGTTTCTACGCAGTTCTAGATCCTTTTTTTCAGGGCAAGCATTAGATAGCACTAGGAGTTCCAGGTAAGTATTAAACAGGCATTCCATTGCAGTCCAACCTACTAGAAAAAATTGAGAGAAACTTCTGATTATGCATGATGCATTGGGATCCCAGTGGTAAAACATGGTTCTAGTCTGGAGCACCTATCTACTCACATACCAGTGTTGCTATTATTATGCTACCATTATCTTATTTTTCAATTTCGTTATTAATGTTGTTTTTTTTACTTTGGTTATCTGTACTATTTTTGCTCTTAGTACTGCTCTTTCGTCAATACTTTCATCATAGATGCTTTTACTCTTGCATTTTTTTTTTGAGCTGAGGGTTTACTGGAAACCTCTCTACCCATAAAGGTAGGGGGTAAGCATACACCCCACCCTCCCCAGACCCCCTTGTGGGACCACACTGGGTATGTTGTTGTTGTTGGCGTCCTGTCATTAGTTTTTTACTCTACTGTCAATTTATCCATGTTTATAAATGAAACACATTTACTTGATCAAAAAAAAATTGCTTAAAAAAATTAGAATTTAGCTGAAGCAAATATATGGTTGTCTCTGAGCAATGAAATCAAAATGTAATTTTGTCCTTTTAAAAAAATATAATTCCTTATATTATTATTTCAAGATTCGTTGTTTGGAATTAAAATTAAGCTCTACAAGTTTCAGTATTTTGATTAGCTTTAAACCTTTCCATGTTGTCAAACACACAAGATTATTTTTCTAAAAGGCTTTACAGGCAAAATAATATGGTGACATAATTCATCCAACTAGTTTCTCTAGTTGCAAATGAAACAAATAATTTTTCAAGTCCATATATTTGTTGTAACACATGATTGTCTCGAGTTTGGCACTGGAGATGACTGTACTAATGTTCCAATCAGTACTGTTTTTGTTAGTACCCCTGGGTTTGCATTTATTATAATGTATTCTACGCTAGCAAATATTAATCCTAAGTTCCTTTTCTCCTCTAGCTCGCTTTTGCCTTCTCTTGTCAATTTACTGTCGCTTTTTACTTTTGCTTAATGTGTTTTTGTATTCTTTCTTCTATTGCAGTATGCAATTTTTTCAAAAAACCATCTAAGGGAAAAAATATCAGAAAGCGTCCTACTGTTGAAGAGGGGGAGAATGAAGATGCAGACGGTGATAGTTCAGTTATATATACCAAGAAAAGGACAGTGGTTGCTAATAATAAGCTGCACTTCTCAACTGGACCTTCAAAATCCAACAAGGATACTGAATCCAAGTTGGATCCAAAAGCGTCTCGTTTTCATTTTGAGTCCTCAAAGGAAATTCAAGTTCAAAATGATAGTAGAGCGACAGCCACTTTAGAAACTGAGACTGAGTTCTCTAAAGATGCCCGGGCCATTCGGGAAAGAGCTCTGAAGCAGGCAGAGGAGGCTTTAAAGGGAAAAAGCAAGACAGGTGGTGATGAGAAATTGTATAAGGGTATGAATCAATATACTGATTACAAAGCTGGTTTGAGAAGAGAACATACGATTTCTAGTGAGAAAGCTGGTGGTGCGCATGGTCCACTCAGGGCTTCTGCTCACATCAGAGTTTCAGCAAGGTTTGACTATCAACCAGATATTTGTAAGGACTATAAAGAGACGGGATATTGTGGATACGGGGACTCCTGCAAATTTATGCATGACCGTGGAGATTATAAATCTGGGTGGCAGATGGAAAAGGAGTGGGAGGAAGCCGAGAAAGAGAGGAAAAGAAAATTGGCTATGGGGATGCTCGATGAAGACGAAGACGATGCAGAGAAGAGTGATGAAGATGATGATGACGACGACGCATTACCATTTGCTTGTTTTATCTGCAGAGAGCCTTTTGTTGATCCTGTTATGACCAAATGCAAACATTACTTCTGTGAGCACTGTGCGTTAAAGGTAATTTCAATTACCTTTTACTCTTGTTTGCTTGATCATGTCATGGGGTCTGAACAACATCCTCTTTGTGTACCTTCTCCATTTCTCTTGTTTTTTACATGTTCCTCTTATTTGAGATGACAGTTTATTTCCCCACCTTTCCCAAATCTCAACCACCTAATAAGGAATGGCAACAGAGTGAAAGAGAGAGAGATGGTTGTAAAAGACTTTCTTGGTGCCTTTTTCTGACACTAATATATAATGAAATTACCAGTTGAAATAGGCAAGAGTTGCAAGTATTTTAATATACCTTTTTCCTCGAGTAAAAGCTGCCTCTTGGATTGGATTGGTTTGGACTTTTGTCAAACAATGTAGGCTATTGAAAATAGTTTGAGCTACTCTCACCTAGTGCACACAGCTATGACTTATTTCACTTCTATTTATACTTTCTTTGTGGATTGCAAGTTAATCTTTTCTTTTTCTTTTTGATGGTTGTGGTTAATAGCACCATGCAAAGAATAAGAAGTGCTATGTATGTAACCAGCCAACCCTTGGGATATTCAATACAGCATTTGAAATACGCAAGAGAATGGCAGCTCAAGGAAAATGATGGATCTTCTGCTAGTTCTCTCTTTCACGATGCCATAGAAGTGGATCTTGCTTTACTGTAAGTGCCTACAAATTGGATACATTAGATTTAAAGTGTTTTTTCATGATAATCTTAGTCTCGGTTATGACTTGCTTGATGGGTGTTAGGGAATTGAATTCGTAGGTGAACTGACGTAAATGGAAACTTGCGGCAATGATAAGTTGTTCACCTTTTATTCCTGTGAATGTGGTGATATAATACGTGACACGTGCTCCACTTCCCAAAGATAAACATAAATTGTATAATTGGGGGATGCAATTAAGAGTACCTGAATTAGTTTCTTTATTTGGCAGGATGTATGATGGTTCAAGTAACTGATTGTGATTGATGTATGATCAGGAAGTTTGAAACAACACCAAAGCTGGTGGAAGATGAAGAATAGGACATTGACTTGAACACCAATATCACCCCTCTCCTTTGATGTGAAGAGTAGACAGCTTTGCTTGTATGGAATTAGAGGATGTGTTTTTCCTCTTTTGTTGCCTTAGTCATGCATTTTGAAATTTTAAGCCTACATGAAGGATTTAGTGAATCACTTCAGATGCTGGTCTATTTGTCTCAGCTCTATATCATATCCTTTGAATGAGATGAATTATTATTATGAGGGGACTAAAATTGTAAACTTGGTGGTTAAATCAACCTCTTAACTTGTATTTTATGTCTCAATGGAAATGACATTACTCTTTTCAAATCTGATGGTTTAGTTGACCAAATCAAAGTACCAATTCTTTTTCTTTGGGAAATTAAAGGGCTCACTACTTTGTTGAATCGAATTTCATAGATCTAATTGAGCTGAGAATGAACCAAATTTCTCGACCAGGATGTGTCTTGTCTTTAAGATTTTCCTTTTTCCTGGCTCCTATTTGCTACAGCAGTGACTGTTTGTGCTGAGCCTAATCACTGGATAAACTAGAATAAGTGTTGGTACAAGTTACTAGTAATAGAATAGTACTGATGTGAGGCTATCATAGCCCTTCCCATGAAATACCAGCTGTGGGATAGAAGTGAACAACCTCTTCCTCAACCCCTTCTCAAAAAGTATATTTTTTCTATTTTCATTCGGATTACAAGAAACCAATCAGAAGATAATGCTATTTGTAGCTTCTTTACATGTAAGGAACTCTCCAATTTTCATTTGAATTGTTGTTACAAATAATTTGGAAAGACACAATTCTAATGTCAGAGGAAGAACTTCGCTTTCTTTTCTACTATTGTATACAAAAGATGGTCAGTGAACCAAAAAAATGGACAAATGTTTCCATAAGATTATTATTACTTTTTTCTGGTGTACTTTAAGTTGCCTAAGTGAAAAATTGTTGCTGCAATCAATGCCAAGTATCTGTAAAGGAGAGAATCAACTTGCTGCTCATAGCAAATACAACAATTTGCTATGTTTGCACCCTTCTTATCTGAATTACTCCCAATCATTGGACCTGCATTACAAAATTGTTACTCCACTCTCTCTTCTCTAAAGAACCAAAAGAGAAATAGACGAAGAAACCATAAACATGTAGATGTAGCTCATAAGTGAAGCCCGATCTTGGAACTTGTTTCGAAGTTCAAAAGTTTGCGAGGGGAAAGAAGAAACCATGGTATGGTGCAACAAATAGTTCAATACAGAAACCATGGTATGGTGCAACAAATAGTTCAATACGGTAAGCTTATGCCCTGAAAAAAAAATTCAACAAGGTTAAGAATATAAGAAGTGAAACGACTTCACCTTTGGGTATTTCTCTTATCAAGTTTTTCTTATAGATTACGAAGGTTTTTATGAAGTTAGAAAACACAAAAAAAACAAATAGTTTAATGATTGATGATGGAACATAGTTTCTTATATTCAGACTTCAGTCAACCAACACACCTGACTGAATTATTGCAGCTGCAACCTCATCCTTAATGGAATGTTGTAAATTCATTTGCATGTTCATGCAACTGCTTATTGATCTTCGTATTTCAAAAATCTCTTGGTGGAGTTGCTCCATATGTCCTCGCAATTCATATATCAGTTCCATTTCCTGTTAATGCCATGTCGTTATGACTAATCTCAAACTTAGGAATATCTGGCAAGTCATTGCAAGAATAGGAAAAAAGAAAAAACTTGCAATTGAAGGGTGTCTAGTGGAGGAGGAGTAGCATTATTGATTGTGATGGGAGTAAATGTTGGATAATTGAGGTTGTGGTAAAGAATTAGACGGAAGGTGATAGGAGTCATCGCTGACACCCCTGTCTTGATCATTGCTCCATGACGGTAAAGTGTCCTGATTATTGCTCCATGACTGTAAAGTCTGTGAAGCTTTGTTCTGATCAATCAATTCCTCAGGTTCGAGGTATTGTTGTCTTGGGAGTATTATCATCTTCAAAGTCATCCTCATAACCCGAGTCTGCTTCTTCCTAATCATCTTCACCCTCGGCTGCTCATGTTTCTTTATGTGATATCACTTCCTCCTCCTTGCCCTCTTCTTTGGTCATACGTGCCCCTACTTTTTGCTCAAGCTGGCTGCTGATTGTATTAGGTAGTTCTTGTGAGCGAGATGCCATTAGTCGATCTATTTTCTCTCTCAAACCACTGTTGAGAAAGATTGAAACACTTTTTCTGCACATTTATGAAGATCAAAAGTAAGTGCAAATCATGGACTATGCTTATACTACAGAAGCTGAGTAATTAATATCTTAGGACAGCAAAAGGAGATACAAAGACTCTATATTCATTGATCACTTTCCATTGGCAAGCAGGGACAAGGGCATCCTTTCCCAAATTGCAAAAAAGTTCTTTTACTTGTATCCCAGCTTGATCAAAACCCGTGTCACATTCTTTTACGAGTTAAAGTCAGTATGTTCTCAGAGATGATCTCTACACCGATAGGGAGAAGTACAGAAATGATCCATGCTTCAGTCCTGTTTGCCTGATACACTTAAGTGAAAATTATATTCTGAGGTTGAATTGCTTTTGTCATTGCCTTCATTGTTGTGACCTTTTTCTACGACTCCTTTGGGTTGTAACAGCTCTTGGTGAAAATCATAGTTTAGTGGTTCGCTATTGATTCTCTCATGATTGTTTTATGCTGCTTTAATGCAGGCAGGTAAAGTGTCTTTGGATGGTACTGAGAGTACATAAATACCCAAGTAAACCTAAATCAACTGGTGCATAAGTGATATGAACAAATATGTATGATTAGTATCAGATCAGATGCATGGAATTGTAATTACCTGTTAAGAAGTTGGCGAATATCATGATTCTCTAGGAAAGGATCAAGCATCTCTTGGTATCTTTCTTGCCTAAGACCTTCCCACTCTTCACGTGGACGAGAAATATCAGTTATCCAGCTTTGGTTGGATTCTGATTGCTGCTGGTAGTTAGACTGTAGTTCATCCCATCCACTTGGTGTGTGTGAATACTCACTTACCCAGCCACAGTCACTGTCCACTAGATTCTGGTTGATAGCTTCCTCTTCCAAGTCACTTTGAGGTTTGGTGCTCTCACTAGACCAGTCATTACTAGTTCCTGCATGCTGCAGGTTATTTGCATCTTGCTCTTCTCTATGGACACTTTGTTCGCTATCCTTAGGAGATCTTGATGTCTCCAAAAATTCCAGCGACTTGTCATGGTTAGCTTGACAGCTTGCATTTACCCAGCTAGCTTGGTCATGGGGAATATCTGAGCTCTGCAGTTGTGAAGTACAATATAGTAAACTGGGGCTAACTGCTTGAGGACTACGGTCTACCTCATTATGGTTCGGACTATAAGAACTGTCAGAATGTCGGATATGAATTGGCATTTCTTTCTGGATATTTGATGAGCTAGTAACTTTTACATTTGTTTTCATCCTTCGGGGACTTATTTTCTCATTTACTTCCCCATGGTGATTCTCTTCTCGCAGTTGATTGGATGTCAAAACTTTTCCAATTTGTGAATTGTTATCTATCACTTTTATGCGGAGAGTCATCGGTTCACTAGGCTCTTCAGGATGATTCTCTCATGCAGATGTGGAAGCAATTTCAGATATAGGACTGCTACTGCTTCTTGAGTCAGCTACACCAGGCTGCATTCCGATGCTCTATCTGATAATCTCCTGCTTCTGATTCCCTTCTCTCTGCTTATAAGCTAATTCACTTCCAATTTTTACAGCATTATTATCAGCCAGTTCTCTCTGGCAACTAATCCAGCCTTTGTTCTCCTTATCACAGTTCTGTACTTTTAGCTGATTCGGTGTGGAATTCCGGCTTTCCTGGGTATTCTCTGCCACTTCTCTTGAGAGACTTCTTGAGTCAGCTACACCATTTTGACTTCCTGTATTGAACCTTTCCCTGAAATGAATTACTATCTAAATTATGTATATTCCACAATTTTGGTTCCATAGGGTAGAAAGACCATAAAACTTTGGCTCCATATGATAGAACCGAATGGATAATTGATTTCTTTTGAACCAGACCACTTGTAAGGAAAATTGCCCTGATTTGAAGGGAAAGTCTAGACTAGTGATAATTTCTTTCGGACCTACTACTCTCATTAACGTGTTATCAACTTCGTTTGTTAGGATCTTGTACATTCCGAAAGATATTTTATGCTGAGCTCATTCTGATGCAAAATTTTGAACAAATGGAAGCTAACAGATGGAGCATTTGTCTAGAACATCAATAGGTTCTGACGATAGGATTTTCCCTCGACTTATGTTAACACATCATAATCTTCTTTGCTTTAGCATGTCAAACAAATAGAACTGTTAAATGTTTCATTCTTTCATCATGTTATTGACAACGTACTTCCGATTGAGCAATGATGGTAGCATTCCTGCTCTAAATTTTCCATATTTTAAGCAGTTTAATATTTTCATGTTGATGATTTTGCAATGGACATTTGGAATCTATAGAGACATGTATGGGAAGAAGTTAAATAAGGACCATTACCTAATATGCATGATTGCAGAATTAGACACTCTATTTGATTCGGACAATGTGACATTGGTTGATCGATCATCTCTTGCGTCTGTGCCACGACGCAGGAATCTAACTTTAAGCAAAGCCTGTTTAGGAAATTGGATTGTGAAGATCAATCAGCAAATGGTAAAATGATTCTTTAAAGCAAATTCATCAGAATAGAGAGCAAAATGCAAACCTGAATACGACCTCTTTGTTGGAACTTGGAAACGGCCTTACGTTCCCTAAGAGTTTCAACTTCCCGGAGTCTGTCACGCTCCGTTTGCAAGAGCAAATCGCTTAATGTCTTTCTACCTCTGACGATTCAAGGCGAATGCAGAACCGGGAAAAAAAATCCTTTGTTGTTGTTGTTGTTCTGAATGATCAAATGATGTTTTAATTCGAGGCAAGCATTCGCCAGTGGGAAGAGAAGCAGTATTAGTACAATTGTGTTCATTGTCAGGATTCTCTTCACCATTACTACTTGCCAATTTCCTAATGATATCAGCAACTCTGAGCTTTTCCCTTTCTTTATTAGTATCTGAATTTTTACAACCCTGAATATCAGTCATGGCAGTTTTATAAGCCTGTTCCCAATCTCTAGACTATTCTCCATTCACGCTGGTAGCTGGAGTTTCAAATCGTCCATCCACTGAAGATTCATCACATGTATCATCATACCCTCTCTGAGGTACATTTGAGTCCGCAAATGCAGCATTTTCATAATTGCTTTTAGCGCTGCTTGGATTCGAATTGTTCCCCAAATTTATGCTCTTTGACACCGTTTCGAAATCCCTCCACCGTCGGACAAGTGTAGAAACGCCCCCTGAATTAAGAACTTGGACGACGGTGGTGGTGGTGGTGGTTTCAGGCAAACAACAAGTAGTTTCTCCTCTCTGTTTCGTTGGCCTTGACGAAATCACCATTTCTCTAGCTCTATGACTGTTCTCATTGTTATCCCATTGCGGTTTATGAACCCATAAATCTGCATAGTCAACATGTCGGTGGTGACGGGAATTTTCATCAAATTAATTTCAATTTTTTGGTATCATTTGTTCAATTTTTCGGTTTGGTGTCGGTTCTTTTTTTCAAAACTTTCGTTCTTTGGTTCGGTGTAAGGATCACAAAATCATGGTTCACCGAAGAATCGAAGTTTTATTAAATAAATTTAAAATAACGTTTTAAATTATATTACTTATATATTTTTAACTCAAAACATCTTAATTTTTATCCAATCTAATGATCCATTTTAAATTTTGGCCCAAATTTTGGAGCCCAAATTTAAGAGTCCTAAATTAAACTCAGAGATTGTATTCAACACTGTGTTATCAACTGATAGGTGAACCAAATGAAAGTGTCGATCTTGTTTTCAATATTATGCTATTATGGCTTGAGGTGAGAGCAGACTTGGCAAAATTTAATAGATATAATCTCAAGTTATTCAGATGTTTACATACATCATCAGAAATTCTATTTTCATGTACACATAACCAATGAACAATAATTTGTAAAAGCTACTATCAATTACTGAAATTCTGTTCTATTTTCATGCAAGAATTTTGTACCGAAAAACCATTTTAGAAAAATCGGAATAAATCGAACCGAAGTTGAAAAAATCGAACCGAACCGATCTAGTTTAGTTTGAAATATGGTGCATATTTTTTCAAAACCGAACACCAAAGAATCAAATTGAATTTTCGCAAAACCGAAGTGAAGAACTGAACGCCCACCCTTAGTTGTTGTTGTTGTTGTTGTTGTTGTTGTTGTTGTGTTTCATAATAAAACAGTTACAAAGGAATAAAGTAATATTCCTCTATACATTTTTACTTGTTCAATATTGATTTAACACAACGTTTAATATTAATTTAACATAACAACAATAATATATTCAATGAAATTTTACAAATGAATTCGAAGAGCATAGATTGTACGCAAACTTTGCTACTATGTGTATAGGTAAAGGTTGTTTTCAAATAATCCTCGACTCAAGAATAAGAAAATATAGCAATAATATTGTTTTAACACATTCTTTAAAAATAATAAATAAATTATTCTCTTAATTTTTAAAATCAAGCAAATAAAATTATTTTTTTATTTTCGGAGTATCATAGTTTGGTGTAGGAAAATGAGGGAAGTTGGAAAAAGAGATAATAGAGAGATGTTAGATTTGAGCCGTGAAGAAATGTGGGGTCAAGATTGGAATTTCGTAAAATAACTATTTTACCCCTCCCTTTAGTCGCCCCGAGTCGTTTTTGAATTCTCATTGGTACTGGGTATTAGTTTTTAGAAAATCTTATGAAAAGTTAATTCTTTGAAAATTTTGAGTTTTCATAAGCTTTAAGTGTTCAAAAGTGTCATTTGGGACAACCAGAGATACAGGTCTCGAAAATAATTCTGTCGATGTCAGCAGCTTTGGAATGTTGAAATTGGCCTAGGAGAGTTTACGGAATCAGTTTTGGAGTTGTAACCAAGATTTGAGGTCTTGAGTTGAGAATTTGAGGAATTTTAGGCCAAGATTTGACTTTGGTCAACTTTTAGAGTTTCGATACTCGAAATGGAATTCCAACGACTCTGTTGGATTTGTGGACTAATTTTTGATCTAGAAGAAGTGTTGGCTGAATTTTTAGAGGTCCCGAGCCCATCTTGATATTTTGAAGATCTAAGTTTGTTTAGTAACGACTTTTCGAGTTTCAGGTCAAGGTGACCTCAAATTCGAATTCTGATGGTTTCATCAGCTTCGGAATGGCCAAATTAGGCTAGTAGCATTATTGGCATGACTATCGAAGCAATCGATACGAGTTTGGGCCATTTGATGCTTTTGACTTTGAAAGTTAGCCTATGGTTGACTTTGATCAACATTCTTGGAAAACATGCTCGGATGAAAATTCTAATAGCCCGATTAGTTCCGAAATGTCGAGTTTGTTCTAGAATGACCCTTTCTTTTGCTTCCCAAAATTTTTGATCTAATCCCGAGGCCCGTTGTGCAATTTGGCTTAAAATGACACTTGGATTTGAGGGTAGCTTATATGTTTCATTTAAACAAGATTCACTATATCGCTGATCCCTCTATTCTTTATTCACTTTTTATTAAAATGACTTCGTATGATAATTTCGAATGTGTCATTGAGTCCGAAACGTCGATTTTAGTAGAGTAACATATCTGATTTATTTTTCTCGGGTTCCGAACGAATTCCGAGGGTCCGTTCAGAGACTTTAAATAATGCAAAAAAAAGAAAAATCTTATGCAAAAGTGCAGATTTTTCTCTCAACTTTGAACCCTTATTTCTTGAGCTTTTCAAGTTCAAATGTAGCGACCCTCTGGGAGGATGCTACTACTTTAAAAAAAATGTATATAAAACTTGTGACATTTAACAAAAAACTTCTCGTAAAGCATATTTATATAATCTAGTAGTGAAATTTGACCCATTTAAAAATAATTAAAGGTGTAAGTTTTTAGCCAGTTTAAAATTCTTTGATCTCAATTAAATCAAATAAGAGTTTCAATTTAGGATGTAACGACTTTTTAAAATAATTTAAGAAACTAACTTACGAGACATCTATGTATTATTTCTTATCACTACAATCCATGTTATAAACTATTACCAAATTATAAGTACCCAATGTTAACTAATTCATGCTTCATCCAAATATTCCAACTCTAAAGGTAAATTTAGTATATCATAAGAGTTGGAAATTTACATGCCCCAAAATAATAAAACAAACAACCAACTTTAAGTTACAACCCATAGTGTCATGAATAGATCAACCCTCACAAATAAATACATAAATACATATACACAAACACCTCATAGATCATATACATGTCCCAAAAAAACTACAACATATAGATGCATATATGCAAATATGATCTTCCTTAAAGCTCCCAAAAAATTTTATCTCCAATGGCCAACCTCAAGCATCTTCTCGGACATTTCCTACGATAGAACTTGTCTTATGTTTCATTCTCTTTTTTCGACTAAATAACAACAGATCTATGCTCCACCATAAACATAAGAGTTGTAGGTACGTGAGTTAGTTTTCCAAAACATATTTATTTGCTAAAATCAAAGGTTTACACAACGAGATATTCAATAATTACTACTGGCTACACAGTCCCAGAAACAGATTTGAACACTTACCAAGATGTAGAGTGTATCTTAAGTTCCAGCTAAAAGGAGTACGTTGTTCTTCATATTTTTGTGTAATAACTCATTGTCAATGACCTATAAATGTTCTTTAGTCTAAAATAAGTGAACCCTTAGTGGAGCTTCATTATGATATAATATAGAAGTGATATCCAACACTCAATGTTGCTGAAAAGTTTAGTGGCTGCCCAACTTTGTCACTTTTTTTTAAAACAATCAACTCCACCTTGATTACCATTATTAGAAGAATATGCTTATATATATAAAATTCCATGGACATTTACTAAACTACCCTAAGACAATCCATCATAATACTGTCACGATTTAACGAAATAAAGTTTTTTTTCTCACGTAACAAAATTCGAGTAAGTAGTAGTTGATCATATTATCAAGAAATATCCACTTTAATGTGAAAATTAGCTTTAATAATTTAGGGCGTTACATCAAATCTAGTAAGTCAAGAGTCTATCTTCAAGAGATTTTTGCGAGGAATCCGTTGGTCAGCTCGAAATCTTGAGATGAGGGTTTCGATTAATGTAAAATCTCTATTCTAGTTGTTGCAATGTCCATTTTCAAAATTAATTTTTGAACAATTTTGAGAATTTATTTCTTGGTTTATATAAACCCAATTTTGAAGATTCAAGGGTCTAAGTTCAAGGGAATTTCGTGGAGAATCCGCTGAAAAAATCAAAATCCTATGAAGAGGCTTCGTTTGAGGTAAATTTACGAATCTAGCTACTATTTTGGCCATTTTTGGATTGAAATTATGTGAAATTTTGGAAGTTTGTATCTTGATCATTTGAACTTCATTTTTAGTGATTTTTAAGGCTAGATTGTGGGATTTTTTGCAAGGAACAACATGGTGTAATTTGTTTGGATTGGGAGGTTCTAGTTTTTTCAGAATTCTGATCAAGAAGCTGTCATTTTCATCTTTTAATTTGAATTTTGTGAATTTTGGTTGCATGCTCGTCCCGCGTAGTTTCCCACCCCGAATTATATTATAGTGTTGATTTTTGAGCTTGGGTGGCATTTAGAATCTATTTTTGGGCTCAAATCCAGAATTCCGAATACGGGTCCCACATTCCCCGTTTTAGACTCCGAAATTAGTCTGTTTTCAAAAATTATGAAATTAGTGTATAAACAACCGTATAGATGTTGTGCTTTTATTTTTGACAGCGTGGCAGCGTTCCAAGATCGCTTGAAAGGGAAAGTCTCTAATATTGTGATTTGGAGCTCGCGTGTTTAGCCTACAGGTAGACTACGAATTTTCTTTCTTTAGATTGATATGGAATGTGTGAAAGCATGTTGAAATAGTTGGAATTTGGGTTGGGTAGCTTAATAGTATATCTTAGGTGTTAGAAATCATGATTTAGACTTGTTATCAGGTTTTTTAGGTATTTGCGAGCATACGTGTCTTACCATTATTTATTAGTATTATAAGAAAAGTTGAATGAGAATATTTCTGATATTATAGAGTATGTTGGCTTTAATATAGGTTGTAAACCTGCTTTAGTTGCTCCGACATCGCTCCAGCAGACTTAGATCTTTGTAGAATTGAGTGGCGGGCTATGCCTGGTAGTTGACCTTAGATAGGAGATACCCTTGCTCTTAATAACACCCTCATCCATAACTCAGCATAATCATGACTCCAAGATGTGTCGACAATATTAGACTTCATGCTCGTTTGACTTCGGCTCTAATTCAAATTCTGACGGCATATTAGTTGACACATTGGGAAGGAGGTTCTCGGTACTATTGTTGTCTAGTTGGAAATGAGAATATTTGGCAGTATGGGATAAATTATCTTCGAGCATCCTGGTATCTATTCTCGGCCTTCAATCTGAATTATCTGCGAGGATCTGGATACCTAGTTCCGGCCTCCATTTTGAATTATCGAGGAGCATCCAGATACCCAGCCCCAGCCTCTATCAGCTTGCTAGTATGAAGAGCATTCGAGTACCCAATCCTGGCCTCGATTATATCGATGTGTTACGGCAAGCATCCGGGTACCTAATCTTGGCCTCGACTGCACCGATGTATTATGGGAAGCTCCAGGTACCTAGTCCCGACCTTGGCCACGTTGGACATTCATGCGAGCATCTGGGTCCCAGTCCCGGCCTTGACCCCTAAGGCACCCCTTGTTCATTGACTCTTGGAGATTCTCGATTTGGAAATAATATAGTTCTTCGGTTCCTGACTTTGCAGATTCTTGGTTCCCAGCCTTGATAGTTGTAGCTATTCTGTGTACTCGACAGGCTTATGGGGGTTCATCCGAGTTTTTATTTAACTTGTGCACAAGTGTCCCTACTAGGCTTATGGGGCCAATTAGGTATAGTTAGTTATAGTTCTCGTAGATAGTACTCTTTTCACTTTAGATACTTATGTTGATTCCTATTTAGGCTTATTCCTCTTTTACATATTATTTTCACCTTTTCTGCTCAGTCGGCCTATAATACCTATTGGGTACCAGTTGTTTTGGTACTCATATTACACTCTGCATCTACTTTTATGATACAGGACCAAGCACCAACTACCACCATGGATAGATCGAGCCTGTTGCAGTCAGCCTAGGAGACTAAGGTGAGCACTTGGCTTTTTGGATCATTTTTGTCTCCTTCAGTATGAATGACATGTCTTTTGCCTTTTGAGACTAGCCAATTGTTGTATATATAGTTTCGGTCCACTTTTGGAATTTGTAGTCATCTTTTAGTTTGTAGCAGATCTATACTTGTGACTTCTAGGTTATGGGAGAGATCTTTAGTTGTTTATATCATATTTTGGTTTACTTCCACTTTTTCTTTCTGCTTATTTTTATAATTCGCCAGTCTTGTTTAGTTTCTGCCCTCAAACCCATTACTTGAAGTTCCAGGTTGATAGGTTGGCTTACCTACTGGTGGGTTATAGTAAGCGCCATCATGACTTGAGAAATTGGATCACGACAAGTTGGTATCAGATCCAGGTTCGTTGGTCTCACTTATATAGAGCTAACATCTAGTAGAGTATAGCGAATAGGTGCGGAGACGTCCGTAACTTATCTTCGAGAGGTTATAGGATGTCATTAGGAACGTTCTCTATGTTGTATCATTTCGTGTAATGTTGTATCTTATTGGTTTCTTAAAATCTTATTTGTTCCACTCTTTCGTAGGGATGGTTCATACGCGTAGTACCACCGGTCATGATGGTGTACCAGGGCCTAGCAGGACAAGAGGCCGGCCACGTGGCATAGGTTTGAGGAGCAACACCAGCTCCCGATCCAGATATAGCACTTAAGCATGTAGATGAGCACCAGGACGCCCCTATTCCTCCTCAGCCGGAGGGGCCACCACCAGCAGCACTACCCCCAGCCGCACCAGTTATGTCCCAACACTACAGGCAATGATTGTGCAGCTCCTCACGGTTATTTGAATTATACCACAGGCCCCGTCCCCATTAGCGGGCATACAAGCACCGTGGGATCCACTTGCCCAACCAGAACCTGAGGTTCAGCCGCTTCCACCAGTTATGGCACCCCCGCTAGCAGTTCTGGAGGGTGTGATGTCATTACAAGAGCAGAAGATGTTATGGGTATTTCAGAAGCTGTCATCCCCAATATTTTTTGGAGCTATTGGCGAGGATGCCATAGAGTTCTTGACTACCTATCAGGAGCAGCTCCATTCGTTGGGTCTTATAGAGTCTAGAGGCGTCGACTTCACCTCTCACTAGTTCAAAGGGGCAGTCAAGCAATAGTGACACTCTTATTTACATTCCAGGCTAGCTGGGTCACCACCATTGACATGAGACTAGTTTCCAGAGGCTTTCCTAGCTTGATACATCCCAAAGAGTGTCAGGGATTAACTCCGAGATTAGTTTACTCGATTGGAGTAGGGCCACAAGACGATTGCTGAGTACGAGGCCAGATTTCATCAATTATCCCGACATGATTCTACCCACTAAGGAGGAGCGGGTATGATATTTTATACGCGGATTGAGACCTTACCTGAGGTTGGGGACCGAACACTTGGTTTCTATAGGCTACTCTTTATTGGATGTGGTGGATCATGCCCACACGATCGAGATTATTCATCGCCAGGCCCAAGAAGGCAATGATAAGAGATCCAGGCATTAGGGCAGCTATAGTAGGTCTAGTCTAGGGGCCATGATAGTTATGACTGGTTCTGCCAACAGTTCTAGTAGGATAGGTACCAGCAGGGTCAATTCAGCCGGCCAATTCAGGCCGCCCTACCAGCAGTTGAGAGTAGCTAGCCCCGTTCGAGGGGTTCTACCATAGGGTAGAGCTCGAGGGGATCAAGTCTGTTTCCTTTCTATCGCAGAAGAGTTATCATGGGCCTCTCAGCTTTAGGATGCTTTAATTATTGCTTACTAGAACACTGGTCTACAGAGTGTCCTAGCCGGGCTAGACCATTGGCAATAGCGCTGCCTCCACCAAGAGGTGTAGATCGGGGTCAAAGCCATGATGATGGCCAGCTGGGTATTTGGAGAGGTCCTTGGAGAGGCAGGTTAGGTGGCACGACAAATGGTCGTAAGGGAGGCCAACAAAGCCATTTCTATGCTGCTCCGACGAGGACAGAGGTTAAGCATCATATAATGTTATTGCTTATGAGTCATTTGAGGTGCCGTTGCATGTTTCGACCATAGTAGGGGATTTTTTAGTAGTGGAACAAGTTTGTAGATCCTGTGCAATGACTATTCAGGGGCATGAGACTCGGGCATATCTTATTTTACTTGATAAGCTGGACTTTGATGTTATTTTGGGCATGGATTGGCTATCCCTTCATCATACGATTTTGGACTGTTATGCCAAGACCGTACATTAGCCATGCCTGGCATTCTCCTAGTCTTGTGGCTAGGCGCTTATAGTCGCTCGCCGACTGGGATTATATCCTTTTTGCGGTCCTGGCGACTAGTTACATCCAGGTGTTTGACGTACTTAGTATATGTCCGTGATGTGTCTAGTGAGGCCCCTACTGTTTATTCAGTCCCTATGGTTAGGGAGTTTACTAATGTCTTCCCTACTGACCTACCTGGACTACCCAGAGAGAGATATTGACTTTGCCATAGATTTGGAGCTGGGCACTAAGCCTATTTCTATACCACCTTACCGTATAGCCGCCGCAGAGCTCAAGGATCTCAGTGTGTAGCTTGAGGATCTTCTAAGTAAGGGCTTTATTCACTTGAGTATGTCGCCATGGGGTACACTCGTTATGTTTGTTAAGAAAAAAGATGGGACTATGCGGATGTGTATTGATTACAAGTAGATGAACAAGGTGATGGTGAAGAACCGTTACCCCATGCCTAGTATTGATGATCTATTCGACCAACTTCAGGGTGTCGTGGTATTTTCTAAGATTGATTTGAGATTCGGCTACCACTAGTTAAGGATTAGGGTATCCGACGTCCCTAAGACCATATTTAGGACTCATTACGGCCACTATGAGTTCCGGTGATGTCTTTTGGGTTGACTAACACTTTTTCTGCATTCATGGACTTGATGACTCGGGTGTTTAAGTCGTACGTGGACTCATTTTTCATAGTCTTCATAGATGACATTTTGGTATACTTGCAGAGCCGGTATGATCATGATCGGCATTTAAGAGTAGTGCTCCGGACTTTGAGAGATCAACGGCTTTACGCCAAGTTCTCAAAGTGCGAGTTTTGGCTGGAGTCCGTAGCATTCTTAGGGAAAGTGGTGTCCAAGGATGGCATTATGGTAGATTTGAAGAAGATTGAGGTTATTCGTGATTGTACCAGGCCCACATCTGTGACTGAGATTCGTAGCTTCGTCGGATTGGCAGGGTACTACAGGGACTATATTAAGAGATTTTCTCCCAGAGCAGCACCTTTGACTTGGTTGACTCGCTAGGATGTTCCGTTTGTGTGATGGAGATATAGCATCTTTGGAGTTGCGGTAAATTCTGCTTATTGATTCCTCTTTATGCCTTATTGGTATTTCCAGTCCTTAGACTGCGGAGTTGAGGTTTGCTCTCTTTTACCTACCTGGTGGGGAAGTTGGTTGGAAATCTCATCTACAAGATGGTGTCAAGGTTATTCGTGGAGTGTGAGATTTTGAATTTATTTAGGATGGAAAGCTTGATTTTGACATATTCGGTGTTTGTGAGTAAAAGTAGATGCCTTTTGACTATTACTGATCGGTTGTCCATGCTTGTGCACTGCCTATCATCTTGGTTTCCCTTGGACTAGGATGATTGGCTCAGACATAAGGCGGCAGAGTATTTTAGGGCACACGATGCCAGTTTATCAGAAGTTTTTATGGTAAAAGTGAGTCACTAGGGTTGAATTCAGTAAGGTCTTGTTATTCACAGTACCATCGTCCTTTAGAGTGAAGTGTTCAGTTCCAAAAGGTGAGTTTTAGTTTGGGTTCTTGGTTTTTCAAGTTGAGATTGGGATTTGGTGCTTTTCCCAGGGTGTCTCCTTGTTTTGGTTGTTTTCATCCTCCAATGTTCAGATAGAGTATGTAACTCCTTTGAGGTTGGTGTTTTATGGTTTGGTAGGCAATTTTTGGATTGCGTTGAAGGTTTTCAGGATAGTAAAGGACTGGTAGAATGCCTTGAGTGGCCTGGAGAAAAGGATTTGGAAACATAAGACAAGTATTTGGAATATTGAGTGAGTTATATCTGCCATGGTCCTGTATTACTCATTTCGGTGGTTTTGGTTTAGTTTGGTCTTCCTCAGTTGAAACTTGGTATTTTTGGTCAATTTCGGGCTAAGCGAGCCAGAGTTGGAGCCCATGAAAGGACTGGAGGAGTTTTTGGAGTTGGAAGTGATTTTGAGGATTCTTCTCTCAGCCTGAGTTTTGTGATGACGTTGTTCGATCTAAGAGGATGTCCGAGGTTCAGAAAAAGCATGCATACTCGGAACCCTCATCCTTTCGTGCCTCCAGGAAGTGCCTATACTTTTACTTTCGCAGACGAAAGTTCTTTTAGTAGTGGATGTTGTAATGACCCCGAAGGTCATTTTTGAAATTTTGTAAAATGACCATTTTACCCCTCTCTTTAGTTGCCTCGACTTGTTTCTGATTGATACCGGTGTTGGTTTTTAGAAAATCCTATGAAAAATTAAGTCTTTGGAAATTTTGAGTTTTCATAAGCTTTCAGTGTTCAAAATTGGTATTTGGGGCCAACCAGAGCTACAGGTCTCAGAATGAAATTCCGTTGATTTCAGCAGCTTTGGAATGTCAAAATTGGTCTAGGAAAGTTTACCGAATCAGTTTTGGAGTTGAGACCAAGATTTGAGGTCTTGATTTGAGAATTTGAGGAATTTTAGGCTAAGGTTTGACTCTGGTCAACTTTTGGAGTTTCGATGCTCGGAATTGAATTCCGACGAATTCGTTGGATTCGAGGGATGGTTTTTGGTCTAGAAGAAGTACTGGCTGAATTTTTAAAAGTCCCAAGCCCATTTTGGTATTTTGAAGGCCTAAGTTGGTTTAGTTGCGACTTTTCGAGTTTCGGGTCAAGGTTACCTTGAATTCAAATTCTAATGGTTTCATCAGCTCCAAAATAGCCAAATTAGTCTAGTAGCATTATTGACATGACTATCGAGGCAATCGATACAAGTTTGGGGTCATTTGACGCTTTTGACTTTGAAAGTTAGCATATGGTTGACTTTAATCAACATTCTTGGAAAATGAGCTCAAATGAAAATTCTCATAGCGCGATTAGTTCTGAAATATCTAGTTTGTTCTAGAATGAACCTTCATTTGCTTCCCGAAGTTTTTGGTCTAATTCCGAGGTCCGTTGTGAAATTTGGCTTAAAATAACACTTGGATGTGGGATTCACTTTATATTAAAATGACCTCGTATAATAATTTTGAATGCGCCATTGAGTCGAGAACATTGAATTTAGTAGGGTAGCATATCTAGTTTATTTTTATCGGGTTTCGAACGAATTTCAAAGTTCCGTTCAAAGACTTTAAATAATGCAAAACCAGAAAAATCTGGTGCAAAAGTGCAGATTTCTCAGATTTGTCTCTCAACTTTGAACCCTCATTTCTAGAGCTTTTCGTGTCCAAATCTAGTGATTCGAGAGTCTATTCTCAAGAGATTTTCGTGAGGAATCCGTTGGTCATATCAGAATCTTGAGGGGATAGTTTTGATTGAGGTAAATCTTAATTTTAGTTGCTGCAATGTCCATTTTCGAAATTAATTTTTAAACAATTTTAAAAAGTTATTTTTTGGTCTATATAAACCCAATTTTGACGATACAAGGGTCTAAGTTAAAGGGAATTTTATGAAAAATTTGCTAGTAAACTCAGAATCTTGTTGGAAGGCTTCGTGTGAGGTAAATTTATGAATCTAGCTACTATTTTGGCCATTTTCGGATACAAATTATGTGAAATTTTAAAAGATTGTATCTTGATCATTTGAACTCTGTTTTTAGTGATTTTTGAGGCCATATTGTGGGATTTTCACAAGAAACGTCATGGTGTTATTTTTTTGGATTGAGAGGGTCTAGTTTCTTTAGAATTCGCTGATCAACAAGCTGCCATTTTCATCTTTTAATTTGAATTTTGTGAATTTTGGTTGCATGCTCATCCCGTGTAGTTTTCCACCCCGAATTATGTCGTAGTGTTGATTTTGAGCTTAGGGTGCCGTTTAGAACCTATTTTAGGCTCAAATTCTTAATTTCATACGCGGGTCTCACATTCTCCGTTTTAGACTTCGAAATTAGTCTATCTCTAAAAATTATGAAATTAGTGTATAAACGACTATATCAATGTTATTCTTTTATTTTTGACATTATGACAGCGTTCCGAGACCGCTTGGAAGGCAAAGGCTCCGAGACTGTTATTTGGAGCTCGCGTGTTTAGCCTACAGGTAGACTATGATTTTCCTTTCTTTAGATTAAACTGGAATGTGTGAAAGCATGTTGAAATAGTTGGAATTTGGGTTGGGTAGCTTAATGGTATATCTTAGGTGTTAGAAATCATGCTTTAGACTTGTTATCGGTTTTTTTTGGATATTTGGAAGCATGCGTGTCTTACCGTTATTTGTTAGTATTATAAGAAGAGTTGAATGAGAATATTGCTGATATTATGGAGTATGTTGGCCTTAGTATAGGTTGTAAAACTACTTTAGTTGCCCCGGCATCGCTCCAGCGGACTTAGATCCTTGTAGAATGGAGTAGCGGGCTAATGCCTGGTAGTTGGCCTTAGATAGGCGATACCCTTGATCTTAATAACACCCTTATCGGCATAATCATGACTCCAAGATGCGTCGACAATACTAGACTTGGTGATCATTTGACTTTGGCTCCGATTCAAGTTCTGGCGGCATATCAGTTGACACATTGGGGAGGAGGTTCTCGGTACTGTTATTGTCTAGTTGGAAATGAGAATATTCGGTAGCATGGGATAAATTATTTGCGAGCATCCAGGTACCTAGTCTAGGCCTCCGTTCTGAATTATTTTTGAGCATCCAAGTACCTAGTTTCGGCCTCCATTTTGAATTATTAGGGAGCATCCGTTTATCCAGTCCCGGTCTTTGCCGGCTTGCTAGTATGATGAGTATCTGGGTACCCAGTCCTGGCCTCGATTATATAGATATGTTATGACGAGCATCGGGTACCCACTCTTGGTCTCGACTGCACCGATGTATTATGGCAAGTATCCGAGTACCCAGTCCCGGCCTTGACCACGCGATGTATTATGGCAAGCATCCGAGTACCAGTCCCGGCCTTGGCCACGTTGGACATTCGTGCGAGCCTCTGGATCCCAATCCCGGCCTCGACCCCTAAGGCACCCCTTGTTTGTTGACTCTTGGAGATTCTGGGTTTGGAAATGATAAATTCTTCGATCCCTGACTTCGCAGATTCTTGGTTTCCAGCCTTGATAGTTGTAGCTATTATGTGTACTCGACAGGCTTATGCGGGTTCATCCGGATTTTTATTTAACTTGTGCACGAGTGTTCCTGCTGGCCTTATGGTGCCCAGTTGGGTATAGTTAGGTGTAGTTTTCGTAAATAGTACTATTTTCACTTTAGATGCTTATGTTGATTCCTATTTAGGCTTATTCTTCTTTTTTATATTGTTTTTACCTTTTCTGCTCAGTCGGCCTATGATGCCTATTGGGTACCTGTTCTCTTGATACTCATACTACACTCTGCATTTACTTTCGTGATGCAGGATCGAGCACCATCTACGATTGTGGATAGATCGAGCCTATTGCAGTCAGCTTCAAAGACTAAGGTGAGCACTTGACGTTTTTGGATCATTTCTATCTCATTCAGTATGGATGGCCCGTCTTTTGCCTTTTGAGACTAGCCAGTTGTTGTATATATAGTTTCGATCCACTTTTGGGACTTGTACTCGTCTTTTAGTTTGTAGTTGCTCTGTACTTGTGACTTTCAGGTTCTGAGAGGGATCTTTAGTTGTTTATATCATGTTTTGGTTTACTTCCGCTTATTGTTTTTGCTTATTTTTATAATTCGCCAGTCTTGTTTAGTTTCTGCCCTCAAATCCATCACTTGAAGTTCTGAGTTGACAGGTTGGCTTATCTACTGGTGGGTTATAATAGGCACCATCATGACCTGAGGAATCGGATCGTGACAATAAAAATCAATCATCTAGTGTTTTTGTTTCTCTAATCTCTTTTGGAATCTGAATCTTGATCTCCTTGATTTTCAACCACTTTATTTATTATTAAATTATGATAAAAATGTATTCGTACCAAATATTTATACTAAATTGATAAATACATAACGTGTGTATGTGCATAGACTTATCGCCTTTAGGTATCATTAATCAATAGATATATTCAAATCATTATTTTACTTAACTATGATAAATTAACATGATTTGTGTCATTTTTATTTCACACATTTGTCCACTTTTTCATCCTCCAAATGTATAGGGGTATTATTATATGTCATGGATTGATAAAGCCAAGTTTTAAGGAGTTGGAACATGAAAGTTGGCATAAAGAGGATTAAATGTCACAAGCGTTGAGGATGGTGAACAATAATAATGTTCATTATGGTTAGAGGTACATTGGTAGAGTTCAATGTTTCAAACATTACACACCGCTGGGAGTTGAGAAGTGTCCCTTCAAATTAATAGTTGACTAGTCCAGTAGTGGGTGAGTAGAGTCTGTGCTTTGGTGGGCACCGGAAATATTTCTTTAAATAAATGTTTTTTTAACCCCAAGGACAATCCGCGGTCGCTACAACCTCTGCCACAGCCTATGTCCTTCGGGTGAGCACTCTATGGTGGGCACTTTGTGCTGACTAGGTAAACCCCCTACTGTGTAATAGCCTATAAACCACACAGAGAATGTAAATCGCACTAGGTAAGCCTTATGCGACATGATCGACTTAGAAGGCATTGAGGGGGGGTCTTCTTTAAATAAATGATTTTCCCTCAATTTTCAATATATACAATCGTGGTTGGTTAGACATGAAAAAAAATAATTAATTTTTTTTTTGAATTTATGATATTAAATATATAACAATACATTTTGTAAAACATGTTATTATAAGGATCTTTCAATTCACTTACTAGTCATGCGCAATTAACTAACTAGTAATAGAAATTATTTATGCGGTGACCAACACAAAATAGGAAGAAAAAAAAAGTGCAAATGACTTGCTCCTTGACTATAAAGTGGGGGACAAAAAATGTGATTATTTATTGGGATTTTCTATAATACTCATTTGGGCATTTAACTACCAATGTGTTAATAATTCTCATGTTACATGTAGCTAGCGTAGATCACGCAATGCATATACATTACATAGAATACATAATATTTTGTAGAATAAGGTTGTGTCAGGAAAAAATATGAAAAAAATCTCACTTGATCAGGGGAAAAAAAACTTCTTATGTTTCCGAAAATACTTTCTAGATTAATCTAAAAATGTAGCATTTCCAGATTAAATATTTGGTAATAGTCTTCTCCTACTTTAATAGCAATCAGTTATTATTTCATATTCATATGTTTCTGGCAGCAAAAATTTGATGAAATGGATCACCAAATTCAAATCACGTCACCTAAAGTGTCACGACGAAATGGGAAAACATAACATTTTATCATTTGAATTAAAATAATTAATAATTCTACCAATATATATATATATATATATATATATATATATATATATATATATATATATATATATATATATAGCCAGAGGTGTTTGTGGAAACCAACATGGATCGAAATCAAATGAACTGAATCAAACAAATCAAAACTAAAGAAAGTTAGAAATCGGGAAGAGAAAAATCGAATAGCACGTTTGAATTTAATTAAATTTGGTCTTGATATATTAAATCGAAATTATTTTAAACTGTATTGTAATCTTTAGTTTAAAAATTCACATGGAATATAAAAAAAAGAATAATATAATATTCAATAATAATATAAATCAGACTTGTGAAAATATAAAATTTTAATACATATTAAAAAATCGTATGCCACGTCATTTAAACCGTCACTTTACTTCATGGCCCATGACAGGCCCATCTGATGCAGAACCCGGATAGCTTTACTCTTCTTTAAATTTTAGCCAATAGTAAAGTTTATTTGTGTAACCCTTATTTAGCATTGCCATTATGTTTCCATCAATTGCCCAAGAAAGTCAGGCTTGCCAATTAGCACCATTACTTCGATATTAATAAGAGACTTTCACTTTCAGCATTTCTTTTTATAAAATCAAATAAAAGCTTATTCATGTGAACAATCACTTGTCTAAGCCTCTAAGGTGCAAGCTTAATTTGAGTTGACCTTGAGAATGGAAAAAATTATATTAGGAGCGCCGCTTTATAAATGAGTCATGTAATGCGTGAGTTCAGATTTTGTGAGATTTTAATGCTGATATTAGACACCGTGAAAAGCAAAAATAAAAAACTTAACTTGAGTCACAAAGGCTTATAAAAAAGAAAAGAAAAAGAACATGAAGTATAAAGAAAAACCTCAAATTGAGCTTTGCCATTTGACACCATTAGTCAAAATTTTAAAAACCAAACCACAACCTTAACAATTAGCCCTCCTTTATAAAGAAGAAGCAACAGCTAGCTCTCTACGTTTACACTTCTCATGATCATGTTTAAATATTATTATAAAGTCCTCATTGATGGTTCCAAGATCGGAAAGAGTACTGCAAATACCATTGATTCACAATATCTTAACTTTAATGTAATTTGTTATATTTTTGGAATAATTCATACCTTTTTTTATTGTTAATAAACCATCTCATATTTGTCCTTGACTCTAGAAAAACTTTAATCTTAAGTAAAATGAAATTAGAACCTTAATAAATCATAGCCAAACAGTACAGAGGTAAATTCGAATTATCAATAAATCATAGCCAAACCACATTTTTGTAGTAATTAAAAGATTTTGTTCACAAAATTAATATTAATTACTACTATACTACTTCTTCTGTTTCTTTTAGTTGTTATATTACGCTTTTCGAAAATTAATTCGACTAACTTTTAAAGATAAATTATATAACATTAATTTGATATTTTAAAATAAAAATTTAGTTATTAAAAAATTATACGAAAAATACTATAAATTGTAATTTTTTCTATATTAATATAATAAAAAAATACATATCAAAATATTCGTCTGAGTTCATATCGTTTTATTTTTTTTTAAAAAAACTCTGATAAGTAAAAAGGAACATAGGGATGTATATTTGAAGCCAAACAATTAATGGCCCAGTCCATTGCACTTCCTTTTATAATGTTTATTGATAGTCAATTCATTGTGTTAATGTATAATATAACCTGTCTCCCAGCCCGAAATAATCCAAATCCAAATATATATTCCTTTTTATAGTTTATTGTCAACTCAACATTTGTACTTGTCCGCACGTCTCGAGTTAAGGTGCTTCTCACGTATAGCTAGCTACTTCATCAAAGCATATATATATATATATAGATAGATAGGAGTAGAATATACAATATCAAATCAAACAAATTCCTCCTCAAATTTTGTAGAATGAAGAGTTTTTCAAGTGGCATTATCATGAGGTGTTTTGTTTTCCTCACGGCGGCCTTGTTTCTTGAGGCCGCCGTGTCTCAGAATATGATGAGGATGACCTTCCTTACGACTACTACAGCAAAAGCTGTCCGAAGCTGGAGTGTATAATGCACAAGAAAATGGAGGAATGGATTAAAAAGAGATTATACCCTTGCTCCTGCTCTCATGAAGTTGCATTTCCATGACTGCTTCGTTAGGGTACGTATCCATCTCATTTATATATTTTAACAACTTACCTAATCTCCAAACTAATTAAATTAAGGCAACACGTTTTTAATTTATTTATTTTTTACAATCATTTTTTTGTATAAATCAACTGGTCCGATTAATTTAAATTTAGACCACATAAGACCCATTTCTAGGGGAATTGCTTCTTTTTCCCCCCAACCCATTTCTAGGTTTGAACTTGAGAGTTGAGACTGATCTGGTCAAGTGCATATATCGGAGGGATCTCATACTCCCCACCACATCCCCTGATGATAAATCATACAAATTTAAATTATATTCTATTCTTATGAAAAATTTTGTTGAATAGTTATAAGTTTAACTCGAAAGTTATACTGATCTTTTAAATTTTTATTTGATATTTCTTTCAATATTTTCTTACAAACTATGCAAAAAAAGATAACATTTTTATATATAAAATTATATTTCCTATTTTACCCTTAATACATGTTTTTATAATCAAATAAAATCCACAATTTTTCAAACCACTATGTATTTCAAGATTTTGATACAAAACAAAAGCATTAATTTCTAATTATTGTATATGGATGGTATGCCTAGGGATGTGATGCATCAATATTGTTAGACCACGAAGGAAGTGAGAAGAGTGCCAATGCAAGCAAGACATTAATTAAGAGGATTTGAAGTTATTGAGGATATCAAAAGAGAATTGGAGAAAGAATATAATGCCCCAAGACAGTGTCTTGTGCTGATATTCTAACAGTAGCTGCAAGAGACGCCACACTTGCAGCAGGTGGTCCATATTGGATGGTTCCATGCATATGGTAGGAAAGATGGCACAGTTTCCACTGCTAAGAAAGCTGATCAATTAGTCCCAATGGGTCACGAAATAGTCACTGATTTACTTGAATTATTCCAATCCAAGGGATTGAATGTTCTCGACTTGGTTGTCCTCTCTGGTCAGTACTCTTCAATTATCAATGTTCTGTAGTATTATTTTTTTAATTCTTACTCTATATATATTTGAATGTAAGATAGTTCTAAACATAGTCTAAAATGTCACACATGCAATCCCTTTATAAAGAGACAAACAATGCATATAATAGTTAATCGAAGATTAGATGCTCTTAGCAAATTTGTCCATCTGGTTTAAAATTTCTCTAGAAAACAACTTGTTATTGCCCTTGACGGGTAAAATTGAATTATTTTTTTCTTGAAGAATTTGGTCACGTGGAGTACTCTACGTACACATTTAAGTTGGAGCTCCGATCCGTTAAGTAAATACGTAATTATATATAATTGAATATCAAATTTTGGTTTTAATTTATGTGTTATATACGTATGTGTAGGAGCTCACACAACATGTGAATCTCTACAATACAGGTTATACAATTATAATGGAACTAAGAAATCAGATTCAAGAATGGATCATCTCTACTTAAATTACTTGGACAGAAAGTGTAGATGGGCATCTGAATATGTTGATCTTGGTGCTATTACTCCAAAGAAATTTGATGTTCAATACTACAAGAATCTTCAGAAGGGAATGGGATTTTTGTTGACTGATCAATTGTTCTACAAAGATTCAAGAACTGCACCAATTGTCACAGCTTTAGCTACTCAGCCAGGCCAGTTTGGAAGCCTCTTTGGAGCATCTATGGTCAAGATGGGAAATATTCAAGATTATCTTAGCACTGATGGTGAAGTCCGACTCAATTGCGCCCGTGTTAATAGTCGCAGTTATTAAATAACTTACGTGTGATAGTGTAAAAAGAAAACTTTTACGCTATTAGTGTGAGTTTGTTAATTCTTTTTACTGTACGTATTAATATAATTTGTACTTTGAAGTTCGAAATTTGCAAATTAAACTCCAAGCTGATCTTGTAAATTGCACTATTTAATTGATAGTATACTGCTTGATGAGATTTAATTGTATTCCAAACTCCTTTTTTGTTCTGAACATTGTATTTATATGGACCCCCTTCAGGTTTGACTTTATATATAACACTAATTTTTTTTATGATTTACGTTTACCTTTTCATTTTAATTTTTTGTAACAACTGTGAATATTTTAAATTAATAATATCTTAAAATATTTCAAAATTGCCTTGGTGGCCTTAATTATAAATTACTGGACCTATAACATAAACAACCCCTCAAATTCTATAGATGTTACACATTAATATGAAAATATTGAAAATAATATGAATAATTCATTTATCAATACGGTCTGGTTTCATATTGGAAATAATATGACAATAGTTTCATTAATCATAAATTTTGAAGCATTAGTATTCAAGCATCACTGTTCTGGGAATAAAGTGAAGAACTACGAAGAACATTTTTATATTGAATAATAATGAGTTCAATATATGTTGGGTCTCTGATATTCTCATGATTCCACCATAAGTCTTATACGAACATCCATTATCATCTAGTTATCCTAAAGACAATAGATTCTTCTTCAAGTCTTTTACATGTCGTACCTCCTGGATGGTGCGAACCGTGCCATCATACATCTTTATTTTGATGGACCCAATACCAATAACATCCAAAATATGATCGTTTTCCATGAACACAGACCCTCCTGAGATAGGATTATATTGATGGAACCATTCTCTCCTGGAAGTCATGTGCCATGTTGCTCCTGTGTCCATGATCTAGACATCAGCGAAACGTTTTCTACCTTTATTATTTGATATTGCCTCACTACATAAAATATCGCCATCATCCGAGGTACATGCAATATTCCCTTGAGCATTTGATGGCTCAGGGTTTTCACTCTTTTTCTTGAACCGACAATCTTTCTTGAAGTGCCCTTTCTTGCCACAGTTGTAGCACTTGATATTCTTCTTACTTCTTGATTGAGATCTGCCATGATTGTGACTCCCACTAGGGCCACGTTCCGTTGGTCTTCCTCTCACCATCATCATGGCTTCAGCTTGCTGCGAACTTGCTTGTCTGTCTTCCTTATTTTTGCGCCGATTTTCTTCTTCCAAGACAGCGGCTGCAATTTCATCGAAAACTAGACTGTCTGTATTGTTTGTCAGGTTGATGATGAGTTGATCATACGAGTCAGACTTTGAAGTAGAAGCTCCGCACGTTCAGTCCCCTCTATTTTGCAACCCATTATTGTAAGTTGCGAAAAGAGAGTATTCAAAGTATTGATGTGTTCAGTAACTGACATGGACTCTGTCATTCGAAGAGTATACAATCTTCTTTTTAAGAAGATTTTATTATGTAAAGACTTGGCCTCATACAACCCCGTAAGAGTATCTCATATTTCCTTCGCCGTCCGCTTTTCCGCTACACTAGACAACACTTGATCAGCTAGTGCCAAGTGTAAATCAGCAACTGCGATGCTGTCTATGTCGTTCCACTTGCTGTCATCAACAAAGTCTGTGGGTCTGCCTTCAATTGCAACTAAGCAATTGTCTTTCCTCAGTATTGCTTTTATTTTCATTTTCCACAATGAGAAATTAGTCCCATTGAATTTCTCAACGTCAAACTTTGTTGTACTCGACATTGTTATTTGCTTCACACCCTTCTAGATCATTTCTGAATATTTTTGCGAACAATCGTGACAAACTGTACCATCACCGAAATTTACTATTCACGAAAAGTTACTATTCTCAGATAGTATCTTCGCATAAAATAGACAGAATAACCGAGGGCTCTGATACCACTGTTGGGTGAGGAAGCACCACAACTAAAGTTTGATATGATGAAAATATTGAAAATAAATTGGACACGAGAATTTTACGTGGAAACCCCTCTAAATGATAGAAGGGAAAAACCACGGGGTAGAAGGATCTCACTATTTAATATGGAGTACACAACTCTCAAATACAAGGAGAAAACAACAATTAACACTTCTCTTTTGTAAAAGGAACAACTACTAAAGAGGACACTCAAGACTAAAATATTTATCTTGGTGTATAACTCTCTTTGTATTCTTACTCTCTCTTTCTGAATGATTTAAATGGGGGCAAGAGACCCTCTATTTATAGGAGAATGAAAACGCGTAAAATTATTTTACGCGTTTTCAAAACGCGTATGAAATGTTCAATTCAACAAAGGAAGACTGTAAGAAAGTCATTAGGGAGGCGGCCTTTTGACTTTGTTGGCCTCCCTTTTTGACTCTCTTTCAATTATATATAATTGAATAACCTGTATTGTAGAGATTGCTATTACTCCAAAGAAATTTGATGTTCAATACTACAAGAATCTTCAGAAGGGAATGGGATTTTTGTTGACTGATCAATTGCTCTACAAAGATTCAAGAACTGCACCAATTGTCACGGCTTTAGCTACTCAGCCAGGCCAGTTTGGAAGCCTCTTTGGAGCATCTATGGTCAAGATGGGAAATATTCAAGATTATCTTAGCACTGATGGTGAAGTCCGACTCAATTGCGTCCATGTTAATAGTCGCAGTTATTAAATAACTTACCTGTGATAGTGTAAAAAGAAAACTTTTACGCTATTAGTGTGAGTTTGTTAATTCTTTTTGCTATACGTATTAATAGAATTTGTATTTTGAAGTTCGAAATTTGCAAATTAAACTCCAAGCTGATCTTGTAAATTGCACTATTTAATTGATAGTATACTGCTTGATGAGATTTAATTGTGTTCCAAACTCCTTTTTTGTTCTGAACATTGTATTTATATGGACCCCCTTCAGGTTTGACTTTATATATAACACTATTTTTTTTATGATTTACGATATGATATTACGTTTACCTTTTCATTTTAATTTTTTGTAACAACTGTGAATATTTTAAATTAATAATATCTTAAAATATTTCAAAATTGCCTTGGTGGCCTTAATTATAAATTACTGGACCTATAACATAAACAACCCCTCAAATTCTATAGATGTTACACCTCAATATGAAAATATTGAAAATAATATGAATAATTCATTTATCAATACGGTCTGGTTTCATATTGGAAATAATATGACAATAGTTTCATTAATCATAAATTTTGAAGCATTAGTATTCAAGCATCACTGTTCTGGGAATAAAGTGAAGAACTACGAAGAACATTTTTATATTGAATAATAATGAGTTCAAATATTTGTTGGGTCTCTGATATTTTGGGTGTAATTTAAAAGAGGAGACATGGTTTGCCTGAAAAGTTTGTGTGCGCCGGAAAAGATGCTAGATTTGGTTTAAAGTAAATTAGCCCATCAATTTATTTATGGAATTTCTCCATTTTCATAGTGTCCAAAGTGCGCAACAAATTTCGGTAATGATCCAAAGCAGTGAAGAAGTCTAGATTTAGTTGGTTGTTGACCAACGAAAAGCATGAAAGAAAGGAGAAAGTTGGGATCTCAGTCGTCATTCTTAATTAGTGATCTCAGGTTCAAATTTTGAAAATTTATTTTTTAAAGATAGTGAGCTATACTTGTAGTTACGGATTCAATAGAATCCAGTAATTTTGATTCGTATTTATGTTTAAAAAGTTTATTTAATATAATTCAAAACTCATAAATAAAAATCTTGAATTCGCCTCTAAATTGAGAGCCTATGAATTTCGGACACAAGTCATGAGCTAATGTTTTTTTTTTCCTCTGTCTCTCTCGCTTTGGTGTAATCTTTTAAGGTCATCAGACATTGATAAAGTAATTAAATATCCCTCCTTTCCACTTTATCTCTTTCAAGATTATATTCTCTCTCTTTTATTTCCTCTCTTCCTTTCTCTCTACCTCTTCTTATCTAATTTGAACTACATCTCCTAAAGTTACTCCCCTAATGTTCAAAAACTAGTTTAAATTAGTTTTGTCTTTTTAGGGTTTTCACATGGAAAGGTCTAGCCTTCCTTCTTCAATTTTTAAGTTAGTTACGAGTGACAGTAAAATTGTGTGACTCGTGTTGATTAAAAAAAAAATCAATCCTTCTTGTTCTTAACGACTCAACCCTTATATATATAAGTGTTGAACAATTGATCTTCTTGGGTTTTATTTTTATTTTTGTTTATGGCTAGGGATTGCTTTCTAGCTTCTCATCATTTGTAAAATGACTACAATTACTTGTTTCATTTCTCTCTATAACATTATCTCATTACTTACACTCTTCTTCTTTGTTGTCAATACTCATAACACCGATGGCCGACAAGTAGAACCGAGCTCTTTACAAGATCATCATCATGATGCTATCAAGAAGAACATCAAACCTTTGAGTACTGAGAGAAGAAACTACAAAGAGGATCAAGTTTCTAGTACAATAATGGGAAGAAGAGGAAAGCATCATGATCAGTACTTTGAAGTTCATCATCAATCTCAAAAATCTTACTTATGGAGAGACAAATCATTGAATGTTAGTTCTCACGAAGTTCCTAGTGGTCCAAATCCCACTTCAAATAGATAACTATTAGGGGAGGAGGGGGGGTATTATCTTCTTTTCTAGTTAATTTGTACCTTTCAATTTCTGTTTTCTAAAAATATGTATACATTTACTCGTTATATATATATATATATATATATATGGACTCATGAATAATATTTGTCTTATATTATGGTTTTGGTTCAATGTTTGTAATATTGATGTGATTTTCACTACAACTTCAATTTTGTTATGATTGTATTTAATCATTTGGTAATGAGAATGCAAAGACCGTGAAATTCATTTTTGTAAGTAATATTGTACATTTGATTTCTATCTTTTCAAGACATGCATACATTGATTCATCATTTTAATGTCAGGGTCCCAATGACAGGGTCCCTTAGTTTTTATTTGTTTGTTTCACTTTAATTTTCACTTTGATAAAGCTGAAAAATGTATGCTGTTTCCATCACCATGCCCAAAAAGATAAGACAAATATTCCTTTATCTGTACGTATTATTCAATAAACCGTGTTTAGTAATTAATTAGTAGTATTATATTAGTGCCTACTAGATCATTACGGATTGTTCACCAAATTTGAAACAGAAATTTCCTATTATTCCTAAAATATTGAAGACGAGACAAATATTTATGATTATAGTGGAAAATGAAAGTGACATTTAAAATTGGGAAATTTATATAAATATACTTTATAATACAATTTTAATACATATTAGCGAGAATATTTATAAAACTCATATATATAATACGAGTTTTATTCATGAATAATATATTTATCACACTTATAATACATTGTGTCAATTTCTTACCAAACAAGTATAATACATTTATATTGCATGCATAATTCACTTTTAATACATGACAGATATATCATAATATTGCTATGTATTGCTATAGATGATAATAAATAAAGAGTAACGCTAAAATCAGTAATTATTTATTAAAAAGTATTCTTCCTGATAATTTTTTCTTTAAAATCAAACCCGGAGAATTTACAAAAAAGAAAACCTGATCCTTTAATTTCTTTTTATATAAGGGTGAGCTACAACATTTAGCTGTTCAGCTAAAAATAGTTATATTTATTAGCTAAATATGTACTAAAATATATAAGCTGTTATATATAAAATATGTATATATTATATATTTTTAGTATACAAAATATGTACATATATTTACCGAATATTATTAATTTGAGGAACGAATATTAAAAAGACTTATAATATCTAAACCACCCCTCCCCCCATCCCCTTCATTTTCCTGCCTTAACAGGAACTTATTTGCATGGGTTAAGCAAGCAAAAGAGTACTTGAGAAGGTTTGTGCTAATTAATATTTGTTAAACTATGTATAATCTCTGTTAAAAGTTAGCCTTTTTTCTCTTTATAGAAATAATAAATGGACTCGAAAAAGAGGAGTCCCAACTCCAAATAAGCGAAAAAGGGTAAGTACTCTAAGGAACACAATGATTGTGATTAACCTAATGGGGGAATTGTAGGGATTGTTAAGATGAGACAGCATGCAATTATGACAAGTCAAGGAAGCAAAAGGTAACCAATATTTACCATATATGTATTACCTTCGTTTGTGTGGTACTATCTTTTATAAAACTTATGCTTGTCTGTTGCTTTATTGATTGCATTTATCTAGCTATTTTGCTAATGTTATATTATTTTCTAGCCTATTTTGATAATAGGTTATTGTGTTGTACTATATCTTCCGCCTATTTTAAATGTTGATTTAGCTATATATTTTTATCCAAAATAAATATTTCCTCTATTTTAATTTGGTTGCCTTATTATTATTTTCTAGTCCTTTTAAAGAAAATTATTTCTTTTCTATAACTAATTTGGTAACTCTTTAATTCCACGTCTCATATGACATGTTTAAAAGTACAAAATTAAAAATATATTTTGATATATTATATACATATTTAATTTAAGACCATAATATTGGATTATTTTTAAAAAAAAATAAGAAACGTAAACCATATAAATAAAAACAGAAAAAAGAATTAGTTGTTCAGATCTGTCCTGCTCCAGTAAATGATCCATGTAATTTTTTTAAAAAAAAATCTATCTAGGTTATTAATTAATTAGTCATATTATATATGTTTATTAATATAGAAAGTGTAGTTTAGTCAAAAAAGAATCCTTATGATTAATATCACAATTTATTTGTGTAAAAATAGATATGTCAATATGTACTACATACTTCTTTCGTTATAATTAATTTATATGACATAGTTTGAAATTTAAATTCAAATTTCATTATTTTGGCTATGTACTTGGATATACAATATTTATTTATTTTTAAAAATAATTTACATTTTTAAAAACTATATAAAAATAATGATATGTGAACGGTAACTTCCAAATCCCGACGCCACCTCCCTTCTCCCTCCTTCACCGGCGAGAAACCACAGCCACCGACGAGCACCTTTCGTCCTCCGAGCTGCTGTCCAGCGAACAATAACCAAGCAGCGGCGACCTCCACGCACGGCGGCAGCAGCAGCACCTGCGGTCCAGCGAACATCAACGACGCGAGCTGCAACAACTCCGGCGACGCGCAGCGTTGGAGCAGCTGCAGCTGCAGCGTTGTTTGGCTGCTGCCGAGCTCTTGTGAGAGGACCATTGTGGATCGGTGGAAAAGGTACTGCTGAAATACATCTCAAGTTTTTCCGGCGAAGCTCCAGTTTTTCCGACGAGCTCTAGTTTTTCCGGCAAAGTTTTTTTTTTTTTTTTTCTTCCAGGTGTACAGATCTGTATTTCCGGTGACGAACAACCGCTGCAACACAACTAAGTACGCCGACGTGAACAGTACTCCGACATGAGCAGTATTTTCCGGCGGCAACCAGGTTCATTTCTACCGGAGTTGGTACCTCCGGTTTTTATATCTTTATATTCTATCCTTTGTTCATATACTTGTAGTTACATTTTGCCGATTTTAAACCCCCGAATAATTTATTAGTGCATACACATTTTCGTGGCTTTGGATAGTGATGGTAGACTAGGGTAATGTTCTCGCTCATTGACGAGGACGAGGGTAAAGAGAGGTAAGTGGGTTAAAGGAGCGTCTAGACTGAGAATAGGTTCTTGGAACATTGGGACGTTAACGGGTAAATCCATAGAACTGGTTAAGATTCTAAAGAAGAGGAAGATTAATATAGCCTGTGTCCAGGAGACAAAATGGGTCGGCTCTAAAGCTAAGGAGGTAGACGGGTATAAGCTTTGGTTTTCTGGTAAATCGAAGTATAGAAATGGGGTAGGCATTTTAATAGACAGTGATTTAAGGGATCAGGTGGTGGAGGTTAGGAGAGTCAATGATAGGATGATGTCGATTAAAATGGTCGTTGAAGGGATCAAGTTGAACGTTATTAGTGCTTATGCGCCGCAAGCGGGCTTATGCGAGGAGGATAAGAGGCGCTTTTGGGAGGAGTTGGACGAGTTAGTGGGAGGCATACCACCTACTGAGAAGCTTGTTGTGGGATGAGATTTCAATGGGCACATCGGATCTATTTTGGGAGGGTATGATGATGTGCATGGGGGCTTTGGCTTCGGGGACAGAAATGGAGGAGGAACCGCACTGTTGGATTTCGCAAGAGCTTTCGGATTGGTGATAGCCAACTCGAGTTTCCCAAAGAAGGAGGACCACTTGGTAACCTTCCGTAGTTTAGTGGCTAAAACTCAGATAGATTTTTTACTCCTTAGGAAGGATGATAAAGGTTTGTGCAATGACTGTAAGGTCATCCCGATCGACAACCTTACAACCCGACATAAGCTCTTAGTGATGGATTTAGGGATAAAGATGACGAGGACGAGGAGGGTCGGGGAAGAACGACCTAGGATCAGATGGGGGAGTTTGACAACGGTTAGTGCCCTTGAGATGGAAGAGAAATTGAAGGATAGGGGGCCTGGGATAGTAGTGGGGATGCGAACGATATGTGGGATAGGACAGCTAGTTATATTAGGGTTGTAGCAAGGGAAGTGCTAGGAGTCTCGACAGGTAGTCGTAGTCGGCATCGAGGGGACTGGTGGTGGAATGGAGAAGTGCAAAGGAAAGTGGAAGCAAAGATGGTGGCATATGCTAAGCTGATGGAGAGCAAGGATGAGGTGGAAAAGTGGACGAATGAAGAACTGTATAAGATAGCGAGGAAGGAGGCGAAGTCGGCGGTTGCAACGGCAAAAATGGCAGCTTTTGAACGTCTTTATGCTGAACTGGAAGAGAAAGGTGGGGACAGAAAATTATTCAGGCTAGCCAGGGCCCGGGAGAGAAGGGCACGCGATGTGGATCAAGTGAAGTGCATTAAAGACAAAGACGGAAAAGTATTGGTAGAGGAGACCCTTATCAAACAAAGATGGCAGTCATACTTCCATAAACTTTTGAATGACAAAGGGGACAGAGAAATTGTGTTGGGAGATTTGGAACATACAGGAAGGAGTCATGATTTTGGGGGTTGTAGGAGTATTACGGTCGATGAGGTTAAGGATGTTGTTCGTAGGATGCGCTGGGGAAGAGCGACCGGACCTGACGAGATCCCTGGAGAATTTTGGAAGAGTGCGGGTTCGGTAGGTTTGGAATGCCTGACTAGGTTATTTAATATTATTTTTACGACGGCAACGATGCCCGTAGAATGGAGATCGAGCACCATGATCCCGCTTTACAAAAACAAAAGGGATAGCCAGAGCTGTGACAACTATAGAGATATTAATCTTCTAAGCCATACTATGAAAGTGTGGGAAAGAGTGGTAGAGATGAGGGTGAGAAGAGGCGTGTCTATTTCAGAGAACCAGTTCGGATTTATGCCGGGACGCTCAACTACAGAAGCCATCCACCTTATGAGGAGACTAATGGAGCAATATAGGGAGAGGAAGAGAGACTTGCATATGGTATTCATCGACTTGGAAAAGGCTTACGATAAAGTCCCACAAGAGATACTATGGAGATGTTTGGAGGCTAAAGGTGTACCTGTAGCGTACATAAGGGTGATCAAGGACATGTACGAGGGTGCCAAAACCAGGGTAAGGACAGTAGGAGGGGACTCAGAACACTTCCCAGTTATGATGGGGTTGCATCAAGGATCAGCTCTTAGCCCGTTCCTATTTGCCTTGGTGATGGATGGATTGACGCGACAAATTCAAGGTGAGGTGCCATGGTGTATGCTTTTTGCGGACGACATAGTCCTCATCGATGAGACTCGTAGCGGAGTTAACGCTAAGCTGGAAGATTGGAGACGCACCTTGGAGTCTAAGGGGTTTAAGCTGAGTATGACCAAGACAGAGTACCTAGAGTGCAAGTTCAGTGAGACACCTCAAGAGGTTGGCGCGGAAGTTAGGCTCGGGGACTAAGTCATCCAAAAGAGAAGTAGTTTTAAGTACCTTGGTTCTATCATGCAAGACAGCGGAGAGATCGACGAGGATATCACACACCGTATTGGGGCAGGATGGATGAAATGGAGGCTCGCTTCCGGTGTGTTATGTGACAAGAAGGTGCCACCACAACTTAAGGGCAAGTTCTACAAAGTGGTCGTTAGACCAGTTATGTTATATGGGGCGGAGTGTTGGCCAATTAAGGTCTCCCACGTGCAAAAGATGAAGGTTGCCGAGATGAGAATGTTGAGATGGATGTGTGGGCATACCAGGAGTGACAGGATTAGAAATGAGGCTATTCGAGAAAAGGTAGGAGTGGCCGCGGTGGAAGACAAGATGCGGGAAACGCGACTGAGATGGTTTGGACATGTGAAGAGGAGAGTCCCAGATGCACCAGTGCGGAGATGTGAGAGGTTGGCCATGGATGGTTTCAGAAGAGGTAGGGGTAGGCCGAAGAAATATTATGGAGAGGTGATCAGACAGGACATGGCGCATTTATGACTTACCGAGGACATGACCCTAGATAGGAGGGTGTGGAGGACACACATTAGGGTAGAAGGCTAGTACTTAGTGGTTTTATTCACCCTTATTCGTAGACGTATTAACGCACTATGATTCCTTGTACTCTGATGTATGTTATTTATGGTATTTATGTTATTATGTAATAATAATATCTACTGTTTTTTTTGTGTTTTGATTATACTATTGTTTGGACCGTTTTCGTCATCCACTTATTTACTCTAATAATCTTGTCTGACCTTTTTCTATGCTTTTATTGAGCCGAGGGTCTTTCGGAAACAGCCGTCCTACATTGGTAGGAGTCAGGTCTGCGTACACTCTACCCTCCCCAGATCCCACGATGTGGGATTTCACTGGGTTGTTGTTGTTGTAAAAACTATATAAAAAGTATTATAAATTACAATAATTAATAATTTAAAAGACATTTACGAATATAAATCACCATACAACAACAACAACAACATACCTAGTGAAATCCAACAACAACATATAAATCACCATGATTTTTTAAAATTTATTTAACTATTGAAATTTGGATTATGTCACAAAAACCAAGATAGAGGGAGTCATATATATATATATATACATATATATATATAAGCAACATAAATATAGTATCCAAAGCTGGAGTTTGTTTTTTTGCGTAATTTGTTTTTGGGTGATAACCAGATGGCAGTAGGTAGAAAAGAAGGGTCTTTTTCGTTGAGCTGATTTTTATGAGACAGTTTTCATCAGTTTCCTTCTCAGCAAACACCTCTTCTTTAATTTGGATCTTTCTTCCTTCCTTTATACCTAATCTTCTTTGTTTTCTTCTCCATTGAAGCCATTGTTTTCATTGCAAAACGACATCACCTTATTTCATTTTCATTTTCTTCTTATCTTCACTGTATACTATTTGGTAAATCGAAGAATATTTATTGCTAACATGTAAGTTTCGGTAAGATACGTAATTAGTAACCTTAAAAATAAGACGATAATTAATTTGGTACAATATATAAAGATAATATAATGGTGTGAAAAATCTGAATGTAACCCATGACATGTAAGGACAGTAAAGGCTCACTAAATTAATATTTGATAAACTAATAATTTTTTTAATATAATATTTTTCTCTAATTCCGACTTGGGCCAAGTGAAAATATCACCCATTTCAGAAATTCCTATATAAACATATGGTCTCATTAATATTATAAATTAATAATTTTTTAAAAGTACAATATATCTAAGAAAATTTAGTGAAATATGATTTTATTTTTTGTTAAAATTTAAATCTAGTTGAAGGTCATTTCTAAATTTTCTTATTGCATCCAAAAATTCCGATGTTGCCACAACTACAAATCTTTTTGAGTGCTTGTAGAATGATTTATTTTGTGCTCACATAATGCTTTACATATTTGATCTGTCATTATTGATTTTTTGCACCTTATAAATGAGAAGCCATTTTTGAATATGGTTTCAAGAAATTTCTTATGTTGTTTATATGGTATATTCTCTCATCATCAACATTGAATGTTTTTAGTAAAGATACAATGAATAATATTTGATTATTAAGAAACAATGAACATTATGTATAATGAATTTATTTTTACAATGAATCATTGAATTCTTGAATTTATTTTATAATGAATTATTTAACAAAAAAATATGTTACAATGAATCATACACATACATTGTACTTTATGCATAATGAATTTATTTTTCATATGAATTCAATAAATATGATATATAATTTAGTAAGATGCAATAATTTTGATGTATTCATTGTACTTTATGTATAATAAATGTATTTTTATGTGAATTCATCTCCATTAAGTAGTGGTAAGGTCTGCATACATCTTATCCTCCTCAGACCGCACTTGTGGAATGTCACTGGGTATGTTGTTGTTGTTAGGTGAATTCAATAAATATGATACACACATTAGTAAGATACAATGATTTAGATGTAATCAAAATTAACCTTCATTGAATCTCAAAACACTCTTCAAATTAATAAATATTAATTTATCAATTAAAGAATACATCTACAAAATAATAATATTTCTTAGTCCCACCTATATTAATTTAGTAAGATTTTACTGTATAATTTTTTTTTGTTAAAAACAAATTAACTAACCGGGTCGGTGCCTTAGGCCAAGATCTGAGCTAGCACTCGGACCCATCTACCGGCCCAATGCCTTGTTCAGCCTAGCCACGGGAAACTTACATAAATATACTATATTAAGAAAATATTTACCATTTATAACAATAATATTTTTTTCACTGGACACTTATAATAAATTTATAATATAGTTTTAATACAATTTTAATACATATTAGCGAGAAAATTTATAAAACTCAAATAATACGAGTTTTATTCATGGATAATATATTTATCACACACTTTAATACACTTATAATATATTGTGTCAATTTCTTACCTAACAAGTATAATATATTTTAAAACACTTATAATACATTTATATTGCATGCATAATTTACTTTTAATACATGACAGATATATCATAATATTTCTATCTATTGCTATAGATGATAATAAATAAAAAGTATCACTAAAATCAATAATTATTTATTAAAAAGTGTTTTCCCTGATAATTTTTTCCCTAGCCATCCTCTCCGGTACTCCCAACCCAGTCCCCCGAGGACCCGATTGGACAATTTCAATCTGAATCAAGCCGAATACGGGCAGACCCGACCTGGCTCATTTGACAGGTTTAGGTTTATACGGTACTAATTACTTTACCAAAGTAAAGCAATCCGTCACTTGTTTATTTTGGAATTAAAGAAGACCAGATGAGTCCAATCATCATTTTACAATTTTAACCTTTTCTAATTAGTCTATTGCTTGTGTTCAGCTCATTCACAAGTCTTACATATCAAAAAGTTATTACTACTACTTGTTTAAAAGTGTAAAAGTATATTTGACTCAAACCCCAATGTAACGGACAAAATCATGCCAAAATTTTCTATTTGACTCAACTCTACTTGACCCAAAAAAAAAAAAACTTATAAAAGGAAAAATTAGTCCTAAAAACTGTTTCCAGATTGGTATAAATAATATTATACTCAAAGTTAAATAGTTAAATTAATTAGGAAAAATATATTTGGTACAACGTATAAACATAATATAACGGTGTAAAAATCAGAATTGTAACCCATGACATGTAAGTACAGTAAACTTCACTAAATTAATACTCGATAAATTAATAATCTCTTAAATATAATATTTTTTTTAATTTCGACTTGGGACAAATGAAAAAATCACTCATTTTGATAAGATAATAAAATAATATAATTTTAGATGACCCCTATATATAGATATATGGTCTCATTAATATTATAAACTAATAATTTTTTTAAAAGTACAAATATATCTAAGACAATTTAGTGAAACATGATTCTGTTGTGTTTTATTTTTGGCGGAACCCATCGGTGACCCCCTAAAGTTGGCACCAACTTTCATTTAGACACCTAAATCAGGAGATGTTCATTTTAGACACCTCAAGTAAGGTCCCAATGTGTCATTTTGACACTTTGTGCTGAATTGGCATATTACGTGTGCTGCACCCATTTTGAGCGCGTGAAGAGCATTTTTTTAAAAAATATATAATTTTTTAAATTTTGTTTTCTTGTTCTTGTTCTTCTCCATTTTCTAGAGTTTTTTCTCCATAACTTTGGACCTTGATTTTGTAATCTCATTGTCATTGCCTAGATCTAGTTCTTGTTTGCCTTCCATTGTTAATTAGTAATTGGTTTTTTAAAAGTAAAGAAAAAAAAATTATGTCTTTGTAAAATAAGACCATTCATTTTGCAGCAAGGAAACTCCAAGTCCTTTTTGCCGGCTCTTCTAAGTTCCGCGGAAACTTCCTTTTCTTTCATTTAAGTACTAACAATTCACAGTCAACATTTACTCTCAAATTCTCAAATTCCATTTGCAATAATTAAGTTTTCTAAAAATGGGCATGGTTTTTGGTAAGATCTGTGTTGAAACACCCATAGAAGCTGCAGTTGATATTTTAGGTAATTAATTAATTTACTGACTAAAAAGCCCTTGTTTAGTTCTTGATGATCTAGTTTTAATTAATCATCAGAAAAATTAAATTATTTTTTAAATCAAACAAGTGTAGATTCAATAGCAGCAGATCAAAAGGAGCAAAAATTAACAATGATAGAAGAGATGGATACAGTTGCAGTGGTGAAGAAATTGGAAAAAGTTGTTGGTAAAGTTGATATATTATTAGTGGGACCAGCTAAAGAAGAGAAGAAAGAGGGAAAAAAGGAAGAGAAAAAAGAGGAAAACAAAGAAGCAAAAAAGGAAGACAGAGTTGGCATGATATAATTGGCCAACTAATCCATATGGACGAAATTGTAATACACGCGCTTGAGTCCAATAACAGATTATTTAAAAAGTGTCAACATGACACATCAGATCCTTACATAAGGTGTATAAAATAAACATCTCCTAATTTAGGTGTCTAAGTGAAAGTTGGTGCCAACTTTAAGGGACCACCGATGGGTTTCGCCTTTATTTTTTGTTAAAATGTAAATCTAATAGAAGTTCATCTCTGGCTTTTCTTATTGAAATAAAAAGTTTTGGTGTTGCCACGACTACAAATCTTTTTGAGTGCATGTGGAATGATCTTTTTTGTACTCACCTAATGATTTACGCATTTGTTCTCTCAACAACAACAACATACCAGTGAAGTCCCACAAGTGAGGTTTGGGGAGGGTAGAGTGTACGCAGACCTTATCACTACCTCATTGAGATAGAGAGGTTGTTTCCGAAAGACCCTCGGCTCAAAAGTATCAGTCCCCAAAAAAAGAGCAACAGTATATATACAAATCATAACATGCAAATTCTACAAGACAAGAACAATACCATTAGCAAAATAAAGTAATAATCAAAGGGCAATAACAACACAATTATACTGGCACGCCTAGACCTAAGACTAACCCTAAACTATCACAGGGCAAGACAACATTCTACCCCTGCTAAACTTCTACCCTAATATGCGACCTCCACTCCTTTCTATCTAAGTTCATATCCTCGGTGATATGAAGATGCGCTATATCCTGTCTAATCATCTCTCTCCAATACTTTTTTGGTCTACCCCTACCCCTTCATATAACCCTCAAATTCAAGCGCTCGCACCTCCTAACTGGGGCGTCGACATATCTTCTCTGCACATGCCCAAACTATCTCAGTCTCGCTTCTCTCATCTTTTTTGCCACAAAGGCTACTCTCACCTTCTCTCGAATAACTTCGTTCCTAATCTTATCACTCCTAGTATGTCCACACATCCATCTCAACATTCTCATCTCCGCAACATGTATCTTCTAAACATGAGAGTTCTTGACTAGCCAACACCCCGCACCATATAACAACGACGGCCTAACCACTATTCTGTAGAACTTACCTTTAAGTTTTGGTGTCACCTTCTTATCACACAGGACTCTAGAAGCAAGCTTCCACTTCTTCCATGCTACCCCAATGCGATGCGTGACATCATCGTCGATATCCCCACTACTCTGAATGATGGACCCAAGATATCTAAAGCTTTCTCTCTTGGGGATGGATTGAGTAGCAAGCCTCACTTTCATGCCTTGTTCATCCATCGCACCACTGAATTTGCATTCCATGTACTCTGTCTTGGTCTTGCTAAATTTGAACCATTTGGACTCCAGAGTTTGTCTCCAAACCTCCAACCTATTATTAACTTTGTCCTGAGTCTCATCAATCAAAATTATGTTATCCGCAAATAGCATACACCATGGAACGTCCTCTTGGATAGACCATGTCAGCTCATCCATCACCAGGATAAAAAGAAAAGGACTCAGCACATATCCCTGATGTAATCCCATCTCAACAGGAAAGTGCTCTGAGTCACCTCCCACGGTCCTAACTCGAGTCTTGGCTCCAGCATACATATCCTTTATCGCCCCAATATATACCATCGGAACACCTTTAGCCTCCAGACACCTCCAAAGAACATCCCTCAGAATTTGTCATAAGCATTTCCAAGATCAATGAACACCATATGAAGATCCCTCTTTCTTTTCCTAAATTTCTCCACTAGTCTCCACATTATATGGATTGCTTCAGTAGTCGACCGCCCTGACATGAATCCGAACTGATTCTCTGAAATTGACACTCATCTCCTCACCCTTATCTCCACCACCCTCTCCCATATCTTCATAGTGTGGCTTAACAATTTGATACCTCTATAATTATTATAGTTTTGGATATCACCCTTGTCCTTGTACAATGAAATCATAGTACTCCACCTCCATTCATCAGGCATCTTAGTAGTCTTAAAAATAATATTAAACAACCTAGTCAACCACTCCAAACCTGTTTTGTCAGTGCTCTTCCAAAAGTTCACCGAAATCTCGTCGGGCCCAATCACTCTCCCCTTCCTCAAGTACCCACAATCCTGTAGACTATGAGAGTGCCCCAACTCCCCCAAAACAATATCTCGGTCCCCTTTTTTATTTAAGAGTTTGTGGAAGTAAGCTTTCCATCTTTGCTTAATAGAGATCTCATCCATTAACACTTCACCTTCCTTATCCTTGATACATTTTACTTGATCTAAGTCGTGGGGCTTTTTTCTCTCTCACTTTGGCGAGCCTATACAATCTCTTATCCCCACCTTTTTCTCCTAACTCGATATATAAGCATTCAAAAGCTGCCTTTTAGCACTCGTGACTATCGATTTGGCTTCTGTCTTCGCCATTTTATAGATAGCTTTAATCCTACACTTCTCATTTTCATCACGCACTCCAACCACTCTGTATATGCAAGCTTCTTATCTTTCACTTTGCCTTGAATGTCTCCATTCCACCACCAATCTTCTTGACGACCACCAAAGATACCTCTCGATATCCCTAGTACCTCGGTAGCTGGATTTCTAATACAACCAGCAGTCGTGTCCCACATGTTGTTCACATCTCCACTACTACTCCATGCCTCCATACCAATTAACTTCTCCCTCATCTCTCGAGAGAGAACAGGGGATAGCCCCCCCAATATAATCTTTGGTCGATCATAAAGGGTCTTCTTTCTCCTATTCCTCTTAATCTTCAAGTCCATCACCAAAAGCCTATGTTGGATGGTAATATTTTTTTTCGGAATAACTTTGCAATCCTTACAAAGGCCTCTATCACCCTTCCGAAAGAGTAGGTAATCAATATGCGTCCTAGCTACCGGGCTACTAAAAGTAACCAAGTGATTTTCCCTCTTCAGAAAACACGAGTTAGCAATTACCATCTCAAAAGCTTTAACAAACTCCAAGAGAGATACCCCGCCACCATTCCTTTCCCCAAAACCAAAGTCTTCATGGACATCATCAAAACCACTAGACGTTGTACCGATATGACCATTGAAATCTCTACCAATGAAAATCGTTTCGATGCTCGGTATACCTCTCACTACCTCATCCAAATCCTCCCAAAAGAGCTGTTTGACTTTCTCATCCAGGCCCACATATGATGCATACACACTAACAACGTTCACAATAAGCCTGCCTATAACTAGCTTAATAGTCACCATCCTATCCCTGATCCTCTGTACCTCCACCACACACTCTCTAAGATCCGCATCAACTAGAATACCTACTCCATTTCAATCTCTTGAGCTTCCTGAGTACCACAATTTAAAGCCATCTACATCCAGAGCTTTGGTACCTACCCATCTAGTCTCCTGAACACAAGCTATATTAATTCTTCTCCTCTTAAGAATCGTCACTCGCTCTATGGACTTTCCTGTAAGTGACCCTATGTTCCACGAACCTACTCTCCACTTAAGAAAGCTCGGCCCCCTCTTACCACTATTTCTCCTCGCCTTCAACCCCAATCGAGGACATGATCCTAATCCACTATCAGTTTCCAAAGCAACTAAAAAATAATATAAAAAAATATAACTACAAAATGAAGATGTGAGAACAAATAAATCAAGAGAATACAATCAATAATATACTACCTGACAATATAGAATGTAGAATAGGAAAAACACTCACTAACTAATAGGCAAGTATATGAAATCAAAGACACTAGTCAATAAGTGCCGAAAGAGAGACAGAAAAAAAAAGTAAGAACTAAGACAAGAGCAAGAGCAATTTTGGTAAGCAAATTGATAAGATTAGAAAAGTAGGTGGAGCACAAAAAAATTAGCTAGGGAAGAAAATGAAAGATAGAGCCTGGCCGGAGAAAGTTGTGAGTAAATCTGACCGAAATCCTGGACATCGTCGCAATATTCTTGTGGCCCCCAGAATCTGGGCAAACTTATTTCGCCGGAAAAACACAAGAGGACGATGAAAACCTTCGCTGGAAAATAAAGAAGAAGAAAGGGAGAAGAGTTTCGCTGGAAAAACTTTAAGAAGAAGAGAGAGAGAGTCTGCCGGAAAATAGCGAAGAAGGAGACAGAAGTAGAAGTAGAAGTAGAAGTAGTAAATCAGAAGGGAACTTATAGATCTCGTCGGAAAACCAACCTTTAGCCAAGCAAACTCGATTCGCTGAAGAGACGGACCAGATCTGTCGGAGTTCAGCAAAGAGAGAACAATTTAGGAGTTGATCAGAGAAGCGTTATCGAAACTGTGGAAAGCAGTAGCCACGCATTTGATCTGTCATTGTTGATTTTGTAACACCTTTTAAATGAGAAGCCATTTTTGGATATGATTTCAAGAAATTTCCTATGTTGTTTATATAGTTTATTCTCTCACCATCAACATTGAATGTTTTTAGTAAAGATACAATGAATACTATTTGATTATTAAGAAACAATGAACATTATATTTAATGAATTTATTTTACAATGAATCATTGAATTCTTGAATTTATTTTACAATGAATCACTTAACAAAAAAATATTTTACAATGAATCATACACATACACTGCATTTTATGTATAATGAATTTATTTTTTATATAAATTCAATAAATATGATACATAATTTAGTAAGATACAATGATTTTGATGTATTCATTGTACTTTATGTATAATAAATTTATTTTTTATGTGAATTCAATAAATATGATACACAAATTAGTAAGATACAATGACTTTGATGTAATCAAAATTAACCTTCATTGAATCTCAAAATACTCTTTAAATTAATAAATATTAATTTATCGATTAAATAATAGATCTAAAAAATAATAATATTTTGTGATCTCATCTATATTAATTTAGGGAGATTTTACTGTATATAAATTCTTTTGTTAAAAATAAATAAATTAATAATTAACCAAGTCGGTGCCTCAGGCCGAGATCTGAGCTAGCACTTGGGCCCATCTACCAGCCCAATGCCTTGTTTAGCCTAGCCACCCTCTCCGATACTCCCAACCCAGTCCCCAAGGACCCGATTGGGCTATTTCAATCTGGTTTTTTATCAAGCCGAATTCTTGCCGATCCGATCCGACTCATTTGACAGGTTTACTCTAGACCGTACTATTACTTTACCAAAGTAAAGCAACCCGTTACTTATTTATTTTGGGATTAAAGAAGACCAGATAAGTCCAATCATAGTTTTACAATTTTAACCTTGTCTAATTAGCCTATTGCTTGTGTTCAGCTCATTCACAAGTCTTACATATCAAAAAGTTATTACTACTACTTGCTTAAAAGTTAAAAAGTATATTTGACTCAAACCGCAATGTAACAGATAAAATCATGCCAAATTTTCTATTTGACTCAACTCTACTTGACCCCAAAAAAAAGAACTTATAAAAGGGAAAATTAGTCTAGTTAAATAGCTAAATTAATTTGGAAAAATATATTTAGAAAATTGTTGAAGTAATTTAACTAGTATTCTTATTGATAGTAAATATGATGAAAACTTAAATAGAGTCGTAAATAATATACTCAGAGTTGTCAAAGCATTTAACGGTAATTATACTATTGTCATTAAATAATTACTGCAAATCTTTTATTAGTAATTCTAGTCATCAAAGTTCATGATCCTTACAGATAGCAATTACACACAAATTATATTTCCTACTGCAGCTAGTACCTGAAGTTTCAGTAACATCAATATGTTCAGGCTCCATCCCATTAGGCAACTTCCAATTGAAATAGTAAATAAGTAGAGCTAAAGGAAGCTCAATATTTGCTAAACCAAATGAAATTCCATGGCACATTCTTCTTCCTCCATTCAATGGTAAATACTCAAAATGTTGTCCAATAAACTCCACATTATTACTATTTGCACAATTAATAAACCTTTCGGGTGAAAAACTCTCAGCATTTTCTCAAAATTCAGTATCTCTATTAATTGCCCAAGAATTCACTATTACTTTTGTTTTTATAGGTATGTCATATCCATTAATTACACATTGTTCCCTGCATTCTCTTGGAAGTAAAAAAGAAAGTGGTGGATGTAACCTCAGAGTTTCCTTAATTACTAATTTTAGGTAGCTAATTTCTTTCAAATTCCTCTCTGTTACTCTGTTTTTTCCCTTGAGAATTCTTCTCAGTTCTGTTTGTGCTTTTTCCATAATTTTTGGGTTTCTCATCATTTCAACCATTGCCCAATCAAGAACGGTTGCTGAAGTTTCAGTTCCTGCTATGAACATGTCCTGCATATATATGGATTATATGAACATCTTCTAATTTTGGTCTAAATAAGTATTCCCGTTACAATTTATGTAGCAATTTTTGACTCAATATAGAATTTTTTAAAAAAAATAAAAGACTTTTGGAATTTAAGATATACAACAAGTATTTCTAAATTTTTGACTAAAAATTCAATTATTATCTATCATATATTGATTTGAAATAATTTTGGAAATTCATAAATTTTAAATCCCAAATTGCATTTAATAATGGCTATAATCATTGATTCATTTCATGTAGTATTAGTTTTCATAATATAATATTATTGATGAGGATCATGATAATATAGAATGGAGAACCATAAAAAAATAAAATCTCACCGTTATGACTGCTTTGATATTGTCTGCAACGAAGCGAAATTCAAGAGTGACATTTTCTTGAAGTCTTAACAGGAGATTCACCAAATCGTATTTTTGTAATGACTCTTCTTGATCACCATTAATCTTTTGATATTGTAGCTTCTCCTTGTGCTCTTCTACTATCATGTTGAGCACCTTGTCTAACTCTTTGTGAACCTTTACTAATTTTGCTTTTGATCTAGTAATGGCTTGCAACAATAATTCGAGTGAAAGAAACATCTCACTTATGTCCAAACCTTGTTAAATAAATAGATTAGTCAAACACAAGTTGTTACTATATGCAAAATCAAAGTATTTTTTATGAAAGATCGGCCAAACAAGTTATAAGTACACTAGACTAGTCCCTTCACCCATGATGCATATCACTTCCTCCGTTTTATATTACTTGAACATTGTTAATCTGACATATTACTCCTTAAAAAAGTTCTAATTAGAGATTTATTTTACTAAACCAATTCTCTTGATTTGCTAAAATGATGAAGTAGAAATGAAACACCTATTTTTTTTTATAGAGGTCAAGTAAAATGAAACAAAAATAATACTTAATAGCGTTATACTTTAGATGGAAAAACAAACAAACAAAAAAAGGGTCCAAACCTGCCATCATCAAAGCGATTTCCTTTACCAAAGACATGAAATATGTTGATTCTTCTTTCCTCCTCTTCCCAAATGTTGCTCTACAAAGTACAGCATTTGTGAGAGCATATTTTTTTTTCTGTAAGATTAATAATTGATCCAAATTTTGATTCAACATATTGAACAAGATTGAATGATTCTTCCTCCCTAATAGAGGAGAATGATAGAACATTCTTTGCACTCAATGTTTCAACGTGCACAATTTACGCATTTGTCTCCAGTAATTTCCATAAGGTGCAAACACTATGTTTGAATAGTTGTAAGACAAAATCTTGATACTTAAAAGCTCAGGACGATTTGCGAACACAACATCATGAGTTTTTAGTACCTCTTGGGCAATACGAGGACTCGGAAAAACAATTATAGGGATCTCACCGAGCTGCAAGTGCATTAAGGGGCCATGCTTTTTGGCTAAGTCTCTTAGAGTATGGTGAGGTAATTGGCTTGCACTTAAATGGTGAATGCTTCCTATAAGAGGCAATTTCCATGGACCTGGAGGCAAGTTTAGAGTTGGTCTTATTTTTTTGGATAAAAACTTCATAGTGAGTATAAGAAGCAATATAGTGAAAAATGTGGCAAGAGAAAGGGGAAAATGTTGTAGCGCCATGATGGAATGAGAAAAAAGATTGGTTGCTAGTCCTCTTTTTATAAGCAAATTTTTGTTTGTTTCTTGGATAATTTATTGGACATACGTTTTCCTTGAAGTTGATTTGGATGATAAATTATATTTTATTTGAATCCAACATTATATATTTTAAGAAAATATTCAAATATATCATCCAACTAATAGAATTAGCATATTTATGCCATATATTAAAAGTTTGACTTGTTATTTATGTATCGCATTACCATCGGGCTCACGTGGCTTTCACGTAAGCCTTGTGGATAAGGATTCTTGACCAGCAAGCTAATGTGCCATCACCATAAGGATTCGTGGATGGTTTGCTTACTCAAACTCACTTTGATTGAGTGAATAAATTACACAATGAAGTAAAAATATAAAATTGAACTGAAATATTAAGATGCACAAATAGAATATAATTAATTCAAGTCCACATGTTGATAGCTGACAACATCAGTTTTTTTTAAAATCAATTAATGATAATGACCATCGAGTGACAAGGATATTAAATTGAATATATATTTCGTGGATGATTTGCTTACTCAAATACTTTGATTGAGTGAATAAATTACAAAATGAAGTACAAATATAAAATTGAATTGAAATATTAAGATGCACAAATAGAATATAATGAATCCAAGTCCACGTGTTGTTAGCTGACAACGTCATCTAAAAAGCTTGATATTGTCATTATTCTTAAGAACTATAAAAGCAAAGAACTTGAGATCACAAAATATTAATACATTAATGTTGGCAATAAGTGTTATGTAGTTGAAAAAACGGTTTCGAAATTGATTTAGAGAAAAATCAACTTAAAAAAATCGTCATTTAATTTTTTAAGAAAATTAAGAAAACTTAAAAATTTAGAGAAAACTGAGTAGAGGACAAAAAACAAACCTTTCCCATCACCCCTCTCGCCGCTGGTTCACCACCGCCGGTTCGCCACCGCCAGCTGCAAATCCACCTCCTTTGTCGCCGTGAAGTTTCTTTCCAGCGGTGTTTGGTTGTCTTCGATTTCAAACTCTCTATTATACCCTCTGCTCTTCTATTGGTATGTATTTCTCACTATTTCTGTTAGTTTTTTTTTATCTTTCTACTCATCTGTTTCTTTTCGAATTCTTGATTTTAATGTATTTTTGGAATAGATTAGTTTGAACTATTTTGATGTTTTGGAGTGATTTACTTGCTATTTTCTTTGAACTGCTTTAGTGTCTCTTCTTCTAATTATTAGCATGGTTCATAAATTGCTAGATAAGATCAAACTGGTTTTAATTTTTAAGGTCATTTTTCTCAAATTGTAAATGAATTTTTTTTATATTAACAATATTATTGAACGTTTATTTGCTTTAATATTATTAAACATATATTTGCTTTAGGTTTTTGCCATTATTAGCCTTTTTAGCTCGGTTGATTTATCTATATAAATTAAAAATACGAATAACCTGAACCAGAGAGAAAAATAATAGATAATTGGCCAAATGTATACTCTATTTGGACCATGTTAATAATAACATTTTTATGTTCAAAGCAGTGTGGCACCGGAATCTCCTAATCCTGAATCCACGCTTGGACAGACTACGGCGAACTACTTGACCGTCTCTTTCTCAAATCAGAGCTATAAGTTCCCTTTTTCATCATTTTCAGTCCATCTGCTTCCTCCTCTAAGTGATTCTCTTTGTCTCTATTAATACCGAAGCCCTTACTTTGTCCCTTTTTTTGTGCTTTGTATTGTTAGATAGAGAATTCAGATACTCTAGCATGTGATCCAAACGCTGCCAAAGCTGAAGTTGATCAGCCGCCAACAGCTCCTAGTAAGAGACCTCCTTCTCCTTCTCAACTGGAAAGAACTCTACCCAATTTATTTGTGGTTATTGGCGTCCTATCATTTGTTATCTCATCTGAAGTTGATTTAGAAAATATAGCCTAATAAATATCATACCAAAGTTTTAGGACAAAAGTGAAAACATGTGTAATTAATATTCGTAACGTATCTGATTACGGTGATGATAAGTCACTGTAATATGATTCTTACCATCACCATTATCAGATTCTCAAAAGGTGCAGCTACTACTGCATTAAGTACTAGAATTGAACCTTCTGAATGGTTAGTGTATTATCTGATAATTCATCATAATTTGATTCTTAGAAGTTGTTGTTATTGCCATAGTAAGTATTAAAATAAACTGTTCAGAGGTGTAGTTCTTATAATCTTATTTTTTGAAGAATATGAATGTATCTGTCCATCGTAAATGCTTTTCACTCGTTGTGGTGTCGCTTATCGAAACGTCAACATTTTATTTCTTACATTTATTGAGACATGCTTCTCCATTTGGCACTGCTCTTGAACATGATCTTATTTGGCATTCAAATTATTCATAATATTCTTTGAAAAAGTTATTGTACCAAACACTTGGGAGAATTTTCCATGAACTTTTCCCTAGAAGTATAAAGCTGTAAACTCTAAATTCAATTTGTTTTTCTAGTGATTTTTTGGGTTGATGATGGAAATTCCAATTCTTGAAAGCCCTGAAAATGATAATTCTCTAGGAGACACTCGTATCACTCCTTACAGTTTTATGTTGATTGATTATCTCTTCATTTAAAGTATTTAAAATTTTTGATTTGGTATCACTTATGGGGTAAAGATCCTGAAAGTTGTGTAATGATTGTCGAAAGATGATGCATTAATCTGTTAAAATTTCATTCTGAGTCTTACTACTCATGTTCTGCTTTACCAAATAAACTAAATTTGCATCTTCTTTCTGAACTTCTAATTTCATTAAAGCTATAAAAGCATATATTATTGTCTTCTTTAGTTACCATATGATGCAGGAATGACAACTGACAATTCCTCTATACAATTACTATTGTGGTGTTTATGAAACTGATGTTTATGTGTGTCTGTTGAGATGTAGTTATTCTCAATATTCAATTATTTGGTTCTAGGCATTATGAATGAAAGGTTCATGTTGTGTCTAGAAGCAGCTTGGGGCTATGTCACCCTTTGTAGTAATGAAAGCATACCTCTTTTCATGCAGCAACTGAAGTTTCTACACAATTCTAGATCCTTTTTTTTCAAGGCAAGCAGAAGATAGCACTAGGAGTTTCAGGAAAGTATTAAACAGGCATTCCATTGCAGTCCAACCTACTAGAAAAAATTGGGAGAAATTTCTGATTATACATGATGCATTGGGATTCCAGTGGTAAAATATGGTTCTAGTCTGGAATACCTATCTACTTGCTTACTAGTATTATTATTATTATGCTACCATTATCTTATTCTTCAATTTCATTATTAATGTTGTTTCTTTTACAATTTGAGAAAATTGATCTTAAAAATTAAAACTAGTTTGATTTTATCTAGCAATTTGTGAACCATGCTAATAATTAGAAGAAGAGACACTAGAGCAGTTCAAAGAAAATAGCAAGTAAATCACTCCAAAACAGCAAAATAGTTCAAACTAATATATTCCATAAATCCAGCAAAATCAAAAACTCGATAAGAAACAGATGAGTAGAAAGATAACAAAAGCTAACAGAAATAGTGAGAGATACATACCAATAGAAGGGCAGAGGGTATAATCGAGAGTTTTGAAATAGAAGACAACTAAACACCGCAGGAAGGAAACTTCACAGCGACAAGGGAGGTGGATTTGCAGTTGGCGGTGGCGAACCGGTGGCGGGAGGGGTGACGGGAGAGGGTTTATTTTTTGTCCTTTACGACGGGAGAGATGAGAGAATAACCTATAGCTACAAAAAAGTTCTCAATTAAAAAAATGTGACATTGATTTGATCAAATAAGATTAAATAAAATATAAACTTTATTAGAGTGATTAAAAACTTTGGGGTACATATTAGAATTTCAAAATCTTAAAAAATCTTCCCTCTTATTTCAAATTTCAAAATTTCTCCCATTTTTTATTATCTATCAATCTCTCTCTTTTTGTTTCTTTCTCCCTCTTTTTTTCAGATTTTCTCTCTCCCTCCATTTTATTGTTCTTTCTTTCTCCCTTCCTTCATCATCTTCTTATTCTTCTTCTTTTTTGGCGTCGTTATTGTTGTCACCGCCGTCGTTCATTCTTTATCACATTTTTTTCTTTTTTATTTTTATTTTTACGGACTGTTTTGCTTTGATTTTGAGAATTTCAAAAAAAAATATTTAAGTTGTTGAAAAAAAGATTATACAGAAAATCAAGTAACTATGATAGTTGTTGCAACAAATGCGATAATTGTTGCAACAACTATCATAGTTCCTACAACAATTACAATAGTTGTTGCAACAACTATCATAGTTGCTACAACAACTACAACAGTTGCTTGATTTTCTGCAGCAACTTTAACAATTGCTTGAGTTACTTCAATAATTTATTGAATTATTGTAGAAACTTCTGAATAGTTGCTGCAGCAACTTCGACAATTGTTAGTTTTTTTAATAGAAAATAAAGTGTAGGAGGAGCTGGTGAAGGAGATAGTGGTTGTGCTAAAAGAGAAGGCTAGTGGTGTTGGTGGTGGCGGTGGAAGAAGAGGGAGGAGGGAGAAAAATGTGGCGGTGATGGAGGAGGAGGTGATGGTACTAGCGGAAGAGATGGTGGCGGTGATGTCAACGACGACGACGGTAGGAGGGGTAAGAATGACGTTGGCGGTAGAGGAGGGGGATGGGGAGGGGTGGGTGGGTGGATGGGGTGGGGAGGAGAATGGAAGGGCCTTTGTGTAAATAATAAAACTTGAGGGTTTTAAGATTAGTGTCATTAATTCTAATCTTAAAATTGTCACCTTTACTCAATAATTAAGACTTGTGTCACTCTTTCTTAGTTTTTAATTTTTTTGTCACCTTTAATAAAAAATTCCGAGAGAGATATGAGTGGAAAGAGAAACAGTAAACTAAAGAGGAAAAAACCCAAATGGTCCCTTAAGTATATGAGTAGAACTACTTTGGTCCTTCACAAATTATCTTGTACAAAAAAGGTCCTTAAAATTTAACAAAAGGAGGATTTTTCCTCGTCTACTTTTTGTGTGGTGAGGTTGGAAAATCTAACTGATGTGAGTTATACAATTATTAAATCTTGCATGAATAATGTCATATTTGATAGTTGATTAGGAGGTAAGTTATTTGTATATAAAATTAATATGATATTATTTAATTTGCAATTTTGAAACTCACATAATTAATACATACAATTTAAAACTTAAATAGAATGACTAAGAAAAAATAGAAGAAGTTCTATTAACGTCTTACGTAATGATGTCTATAATAAGAGCAATAAGTTTGAAAAAAGCTTTAAAAATGTATCTAAATTCTAAAAGCTTGAGATAAACTAAATTTGGATTCAAGAAATTTGGGAGAACGGGATCATTTAAAGGGAATGGGAGAGAACAATATTTGGATCCTAAAATGAAGAGTTACACTTACTTTTTAATTTTGTTATGTTTTAAAAATTACTGTTATATTAAATAATTAAGTTGAAAGTGTCATATAAATAGTAATTACGAATTTTATTTCATTATACGGCCTAAAATTCTCTTATTTATTTAAGTTTATATTGGACTTAAATAAAGGCCCAATTAAATTTGGGCTAGTCAATCCAATGGGATGTCAAATGATGAGCTCACTAGCCCAAGGTCCAACAAACTAAAGCAAACAAGTTTGTGGTTTGGTTGGAACGTTTTTTCTCAAAAAAATAAAAATAAAAAAAATCAATCAAATGAGTTTTTGAAATGTTAAAATCAAATTTCACCAATTAAATCTATTTTTCATCACTTAAATTTTGTGGAATGTTTGATTTATTCAAGTTTTGTAAATTATAAATGAGACTGGCAAAATACAGAAGGGAGCTGTAATACTAAAAATATTTTCTAGTAACTAAACATAAATGTAAGGAGCGTAATTTTCCTAGGAGAGAGAGAAAAAATTAAAGTAAGAATGCAATAATTGAGGAGGTTCGTTTTATCCTTGTGAAAATGATGCTACAAGATTGGCATTTGGCAGTGCTCAAATTTTCTCTCTCCTATGTGATAAAGGGCAATAAGCACAAAGAACGTCTACATGCCCGTGTCATCTAAAAGGCATTACGCCATGTTATCACGCTATATAAGGGTTGGGTAAGTATCACATGATATAAATATAAAGTGACTTATATAGTAATTATTATTTATATTTAAGCTCGATAATATAAATAGGAGGGAGCCATTCCTTCTTCATAAAAGTCTTCTTATCTTTTTAGGAACTTATTGGAAATGAAAATATTGCTGTTAATACAGACAGGTAACAGTTTTTGATGTTTCTCACAATAATATCTCAGGCCTAAACTTGTTTCCATGGCTTTTATCTATGGGGTTTGGTGAGCTTGAGTTCTTTTCTATCAAGGGTAACCAACTAGCTGCGAGTATTCCTGAATTAGACTTCAAGAATTTATCATAACTGGATCTTTGCACAATATTTTTTTTTATCATTTGTATTAAACCTATATTCACGTACTAGAATTAGAACAATCTTTTGAAATAGAGCTATCAGCGCTAATGAATCAATCCTTATCATTTCAGCACTGTCCCATATCTCATTTCATCATTCACTAATCTAAGTCTTCAATCCTCTTCACAAATGTTGCATCTAGCGTAGGATTAGATGATGAAATTGTTATCAGTTGTCTTTCTGCGAGACATAATCGTCTTGGAAATCCCACTATTGGCATCCCAACGCAGTCAACATCATGTTGCTACATAGACGATTTTCCAATAATTTAAACATCTTTTGTAAGGAATATATATTACTCTATATTAGAACAAGGAATAAGAGAGAATTACGTTAATTACTATGAAAAATTTAATGAACTTTCAAAATTATATTTGTGTCACATAAATTGGAATAAATAGAGTAATATTTGTTGGGACGGGCTATTCCATTTAGTATATATATATGGGCACAGTATTATCTAAGGACAGATTCAGTGTGTTTGAAATCACTTAGACACTTGATAGGAGAGGTCCCTTTCGCAATTCTCCTTTTATCTTCTCATAAAGTTTCATGCACAGTTTTGTGGCCCAAAAACCCAGCCCCATACATGTCTATCCTTGGCACATTGTCCCGGAGCAAGGGAGACCTAGAAGGTTATGTACGGATTCAATAATTATTTTAGTTCAAATTTTGTATTAATATTTAAAAAATTAAAATCTAGAACTCAATTACTAACTCCGAATATTGTTATTATAAAATTTAAAACACATAAAGTTCAAATTATGAGATGGGTAAGCATGCATGAACATTATTCATTAAGGACGCTCACAACATCAATTATGTTTAATGTACGAACCAAGGTTAATTCCCTTGGTCCTCTGCCTTCTTCAATGAATTAAGACCGATATATAGGAAGCTATGTACATTTATGTAATCTTATTTTCGTCCTTTTTATTTTCTCCATTTAGTTTTTGTCTTGAGGGAGGGGGTTTGGTTGGGGCCTTGGGACACTATTTGTGTAGCTTTCGAGACAAAAAGAGGACTCAACAGCACTTTTATTAATGTAATGGTTATAAACCAGACCAATTTAGCAAATTAAGTATAAAGGAAGACAGAAAAATATAGAGAGAGTCGAGAGAATTTCTTTTTTTATATGTCAGTATTACATACTGAATGAGGTTATTTATAGCTTGAAGAGTAAGAGGATAAGGGAGAGAGCACATTTTCTTTTAAGTGGGTTTCACAAAGCATATGAAACATCCACTACTTTTCATAACACTCTCTCTTGAATGTCCACGTGTAAAAGAAATTTTTTAGTGAAAGAACAAATAAACATAGTTATCCTAAACATCCATAGATATTGTGCTTCGTTAAAACCTTACTAGGAAAAACCTAGTGAGAAAAAACCTAGTGAAGAAAAAAGAGTACACATATCTGGCAATGCACCTTGAATGCTGCCTCATTAAAAACCTTACCAAAAAAATTCAGTAGGACAAAACCTTGATTAAGGAAAAAAGAGTACAACGCTTATTTTACTCCGCCTGATGAAAACTTCATTTGATATTTTAGAAACGACGCATTCCAATCTTATATCTTAGCTTCTCAAAAGTTGATGTTGGTAATGCCTTTGTGAATAAATCTGCAAGATTATCACTCAAACGAACTTGTTGTACATCAATATCACCATTCTTCTGGAGATCATGTGTGAAGAATAATTTTAGTGAAATATGTTTCGCTCTGTCTCCTTTTATGAAGCCACCTTTCAATTGAGCTATGCACGCAGCATTGTCTTCGAATATAACTGTGGGTACTTTGACATCACTTTTCAGGCCGCATCTTTTTATGATGAACTGTATCATTGATCTCAACCACACACATTCTCTACTTTCTTCATGAATTGCTATTATTTCAGCATGATTTAAAGAAGTAGCAATAATAGACCACTTTGTAGATCTCCATGATATAGCAGTTCCTCCGTATGTAAATAGATAGCCTGTTTGAGATCGAGCTTTATGTGGGTCTGATAAATAACCTGCATAACCAATAAGGTCTATACAGCCTTTGTTATTATAAAACAAACTCATATCAATGGTACCCTTTAGGTATCGCAAAATATGTTTGATATCATTCTAATTTTTTCACGTTGGGGATGAACTATGCCTTACCAGCAAATTAATAGAAAATGTTATATCAATCTTGGTTGCGTTAGCAAAATACATAAGTATACCAATAGCACTGAGATATGGTACTTCATGACCAAGAAGTTCTTCATTCTTTCTCTTTTGGAGGTTAAAATGAATCTTTATCCACTTCAAGTGATAGAACAGTCATTGGAGTATTTAATGAATGTGTTTTGTCCATGTAAAATCGTTTTAAGATTTTCTCAGTGTAGGTAGTTTGTTGGACAAATACCCCATCTGTTAAATGTTCAATTTACAGATCCAGACAAAATTTTGTCTTTCCAAAATCTTTCATCGCAAATTCTTTCTTTAAATATTCAATCACCTTTTGGACCTCTTCAAGAGTTCCAATAAGATTTATGTCATCAACATAAATGGCGAATATAAAAAACTATGATTCTGTTTTCTTAATAAAAACACATGGACGAATGACATCATTTATATAACATTCATTTATCAAGTACTAACTAAGGCGATTATATCCCATATGCCCTGATTTTTTCAGACCATATAATGATCTTTGCAATTTGATTGAATACATCTCTCGAGACTTAGTACATGCTTCAAGTAATTTTAATTCTGCTGGAATTTTCATGTAAATTTCATTATCAAGTGAACCATAAAGGTAACTGTAACTAAATCCATTAGATATATTTCAAGATTTTTATATACAGCTAAACTAATGAGATATCAAAAAGTTATTTCATTCATAACAAGTGAATATGTTTCTTCATAGTTAACCCGAGTCTTTGAGAGAATCCTTATACAACAAGGCGTTTTCGTTTTCGCACAAAAACTCATTCATAGCCAACTGATTTATCACCTTCAGGGGTTTGGACTATCTGTCCAAAAACCTCACGTTTTGTAAATGAGTTTAATTCTGATTGAATTGTCTTTTGCCATTTTGGCCAATCATATCTACGTCGACATTCTTCGATGGATTTAGGCTCAAGACTTTCACTATCTTGCATGAGGCTAAGTGCAACATTATATGCAAAAATATTATCCATCATAATTTTTTATCGATCTAAATTTATTTCATCACCGGTAGAACTTATTGAAAATTCTTCATTCACTTGAGTCTCGGGTTCACTGATTTCTTCAGGAATATCAGGATTACTCAAATCTTGACCTTCTTCAAGAGTTTATTTTGTATTATCATCTTTATTATTTCTCACGCTTCTCTTTCTAGGATTTTTATCCTTTAAACCTAATGGTCTACCACGCTTCAGGCGTGTTTGGAATTCAGAAGTTATGATACTAGTAGATGGTCCTTTTGGGACATCAATCCGGATAGGTACATTCACTACAGAAATATGTGACTTAGTTATCCGTTTCAAATCAGTAAATGCATCTAGCATTTGATTTGCTATTTTCTGTAAGTGGATGATCTTCTGGACCTCCTACTCATATGTACGGGTACGTGGATCAAAATGAGATAGTGATGAAATTTCCACGCAATTTCTCTTTTGGGTTCCTTGTTTTATCCCCCTAATTGCGGAAACGTTATTTTATCAAATCGACAATCTGCTAATCGAGCAGTAAATTAGTCTTATGTCAATAGTTCAAGGTAGCGAATTATGGAGGATAAGTCAAACTCAACATATATGTCCAATCTTCGTTGATGGCCCATCTTTGTAGGTTGTGGTGGTGCTACATGCATGTATACTGCACAATCAAAAATTCGTAGATAGACTATATTTGGCTCATGATCAAATACTAATTATGACAAAGAGTATTTATTATAATTTATCGGTCTGAGACGTACAAGTGCTGCTGCATGTAAGATAGCATGACCCCAAACAGTAGTCGGGAATTTTGTTTTCATAATTAGAGGTCT